>NC_079364.1:19707384-19912384 GCF_021018895.1 Seriola aureovittata | reverse complement strand
GTTCTGTTTGTTTGACATCTGCTTGTTCCACGGTTCAGTCCCATATTGTGTAAAGCAAAAGAACAAACAAAAACAATTACGTGATCGACAGAATATTTTGATAATCAGTTAATCATTTAGGCCATTTTTTCAAGCTAAATGGACATACGTTACTTAGTTCTAGCATTTCTGTCTTTGTCTCTTGTGATAATGAATACAAACTGAAGATTTTTGCACGTTGGTTAGACTATAAAAAGCTATTTGAAGATATCACCTTGTGCTTTAGGAAATGATAACTGGCAGTTTCACCATTTTCTGACAGTGAAACAAGAACATAATCAGAGGATTGTTTAATAACAAAAATAGTCTTCAGTTACACCTCTAATATTAAGTGAAATGTTAAAATTCCAGTTTGATGGCTGCACAATTATATCTAATGAAAACTTATATATTTATTGAATATTTGGTGTTTTTGATTAAGATGTAATCTAAATTCTTTGGGTTTAAGCAGTTTACAGTAATAAATCTACTTTTGATGATGACCCATTTAAATTCCCACATGACATTTGTATTTACATTTTGCTCCACCATGGCATTTAAAGTTTGATTTGGACTTAAAACAAGCAAATAAGCAAGCAGACAAACAAAAACCTCTGCATTTTCAACAAATCACACACTCCCAGCTCCCCGAGCTCCCTGCCCTGTGGCCTCCAGGGGTCCTTGGCCTTTAGTTCGAGAACCAGTGGCCTCCAGCAGCAGGATTAGCTAGACCAGCTGCCCAGAAAGACCCTGGGCCCTGGACGCTGACACCAGGCCTGACCCCAGGGTGGCTACTATCAGGGACACTGAGGGGATCTGGGCAGCATTTGGTGTGTATATGTGTGTATGTGTGTGTGTTGTTCATTCAGTTGGACAACTGTTGAGCCAGTACAGATTTGGGCAGCGGTGCTCTTTGTGTGTGTGTGTGTGCGTGCTTGTATGGTCAATTCTTTCCGGGGGTTAACTGCTGATCCAGTACAAATGGGAGGTGTTGGGGGGTAGGGCTGAGGGCAGTCGTGTGCTCCTGGAACATCTGCCTCTGTTTCTCCTGAGTCAAGCTTTGGTCAGGAGCGGGGAGGAGAGGGAGGCAACATGGGGGAGGAACTCAAAGAGGAGGAGATTTGAAGAGGAGAAGGACGAGTCAGTGTAGGAGGAGGAGGAAGTTGAAAAGATCCAAAGTGAATAGGCAACAGACCCAAACACTGACTGCTGAAAATGGGATGCAGGATTATGTAAGTCCTGTCTCAGGGCTGGTTATTGTGTTCACATATAGAGGATATACTGTATGTACTGGCATGAAGGTATTGCATAAGTGTGCACATCCAGGTTTGTGTGGATTGTGTGAATGCTTTTCATGTGTTTTTCAAGTCAAATAATTGATTAGTCCATTAATAATCTTCAAAAAATTTGATAATTGGTTAATTGTTTTACAGAAAGTTTTGTTACAAAAATTGCAAAATCCATGGGTTACAGCTTCTCAGATATATTTTCCTTTTTCTTTGCTCTTCTATGGTAGTAAACTGTGGGCTTTGGACCACTGGTTAATTCAAACAAGATATATGAAGACGCACATAGACCTTGGACTCATTTTACAGACCTAATGATTGATAAAAAAAAAGAAATAATTCATACATTAATTGATTATGAAAGTAACTGTTAGTTGCAGCCTAAGTTCAATCCTTGAAGCTGATTCAAAAGTTATCTCACATCCTCAGTAACTCTTTTTGTCAAACAATGTCACTCCTGGAAGAAACTCCCTGCACTTTATACCAGACTAAACCATTTTTAGTAGAATTCACAGTGGATGAGAAGATCATATTGCTCAGCTAAATTATCCATCAAACACTGACTAAATCTGGTGACAGATCATTCCATTTAGAAAAGAAATACTCAGAGCGATCTGACAGGACAACTTCAAACTGTTCAAAGACAGCAAGCTACTTGGGAGCTAATTCACAATCATAATCAGCAACCTTGAATTTAAAACATGACTGTATAACACCAAACAATCTCTGCACATTATAACATAATGTTTGTGTGTATGTGCCTGTGTTATCTTAAAAAGGTAATTCAGTCTGATTATCACGCCAGCAACGCAGATCTAGTTGGAAGAAGAATGGGTAGAGCAGCTGCTGATTCAACATCTGGACAAGTCCATGGTCCATTTTTTCACCAAATCATTCTCAGGATAAGAGCTAAAGTCATTGCAGCCGTTGGTACTTTTGGGAAAGGGCCCTGAAATTCTGAGTCCAGTGGTCATAACTTTTCACTGCAATCATGGGGGGCAGATTTACAACACAGCTCCTCCTGTCTTGAAGATCAGTTGACTGGAAGGGATGGATTGTCCTCCCAGTCCACAGAGCATCTGGCTGAGGAACGGCAGATGCTGACAGCTGGACTGACAGCCAGCATATGTCCCTTTTCTTTATTCCTGCTCTGCTCAGACAATAGAACTGAAGGGATGGGGGTGCTTTGTGTTAAGAAGGTATAGACCTAATAGCTTGTGACTCCAGAGAAGAGCCCCCATTCTCCAGGAGAGCCTGGAGAGCAATTAGCCTGTGTCTGATCCTAGCCTGGAGAGTGATTATGGGAGGACTGAGTCCACAGAAACCTCAATTGTCCATTCTCATTCATGCCACATTAGGGTGTTTATTTTTTAGTTACAACAGAATTAGTACTATGATGACCTGAATTAATGCTATATTTTAGTTTTGGTTCTGCATAATCTGTATTAATCAACAGTGGTGGAAACTGTACTGTAGTCCTATATACAGTTTTGAGGTATTTGTACTTTACTTTAGTATTTTCATTCCATGCTATTTCATTTCAGATGGAAATTTTGTACTTTTCACTGGACAATGTTTATCTGACAGCTATAATTACTGGTTACTCTTCAAATTAAGATTGTACAAAAGAAAAAAAAATACATCAAACAAATGATAAAGTGATAAAATATGGGCCCATTGTCATGCTTCAGATGTCTAGCCTATAAAGTGTCTGTAGTTCCACCAAAGACACATTTCCCCTTTAAACTTCTCACACAGTTTCATTCAATGAGTATGAGGTCCAAGGAGGTAAACAATCCAATATTTCATGAAATACAGAGAAAATATAATTAAAATTATGTTTAAAAAGAATAAAAAAGTGTGTGAAGCAGAACGTTTTTCACAACCCTCACAGATTTATCTTGTGAATTGTTGAATTAAACGACCTGTATGTAAAGTAGTTAAATGTATGTGTGTTATAACTTTATTGCACTCCTGAATGCAGGACTCTGCTTGTAATAGACTACATATATAGTTGTATCCGTAGTTTTATTGAAATAAATGTTTGTGTACTTCTACCGACACTCTTAATTACAGATAGCTCACTCCATGCGCCGAGCACGTGTGCTTTGTTTTGCAACGTGATGACGCCATGCGTAGATCATAGGAAGTAATTTGCATTTCCACCTAGTCAACATAACACAGTAAATGCTGCCCATACATCAAGATTTTAAAGTAAGTTTTTGCTATTTAAAGCGGGTAGAGGTATAGAGGGTATAGTAGGGGGTAGAGGTATTTGCAGACATAATTTAGTATGAGAAGAGTTGGTTTGTAAGGACAGGAAACGGGGCTGCTTCGGAAACGATTAGCTTATCGGCTGGAAGCTAAGCTAACTGTTAGCATTCAGGTCCATTCTCACTGAGCACTGACTGAAAAACCTGGTGAGATGCAGCAATGTGTTTGTCCTGCAGCGATGTGAGGCCGAAACAGGCTCACCCATTACAATACAAGATGCTATAAACACGTGAAATTGAAGTGGTAGTCCAATAAACTGGCATAATGTATTGCCCTCACTAAGTTGGCTCTCAAGTTTCCGGTGAAGCCACTTTCACTCTGTCCTTCTGTTTCCTCTTTGTAGGGATGGGTGTGAAAGGTCTTCAGTCCTTCATGGACTACTGCTGTCCGGAAGTCTGTGTGACTGTGAACCTGAGAGACATGGCCACGCAACATGTTGCCAGAAGCACAACCACAGCAAACTGCACAGGTAGAGTTACAGATGATGTAGGAGTACCCCTGGGCTCCAGCTTCATTTTGGTTTGTTTCTTTCATTTTTTGATGCATGCATTTTTGTCTTTAACACTTTTTAAAGTTTCCACACATCACATCCATGTTGTCTTTTTTTTCTGCACAAACCTAGAAGTTTGACTTCATTTTAAGTTTAACAAAGTATAGTACGGTGACCCTGAGAGCTCAATGCACTACAACTTAAGAAAACATATGCAAATAGACAAAACACAAACATATTCAGAAAACATCTTCATCAATTTCACAACACATGTGCTGCAAATACTCTCAACACAATGGAAGTGTTTCCAGCAGACACAAAGATGTGATGAAGGGAATGAATGGATGTTCTGTTTCAAAAAAACTAAGGACCACCACTGCTGTATACATCTGTCCACAGTGGCTGTTTTAGGTCATGTCATAATAACAACAACATAAGTGGTAGCAACCATACACCCAATTACATTATTCCCAAGACTACTGTTACTCTTAAACAAAAATGTATTGGCATTAGATTGTAATAACTGTGAAACTAGCATATCTATTTAAACATGATATTTTTGGATAATGCAATAAAGTTGTTTGAAAGATGAGAGTGATTCTTAAAAAGTATTACTGGCAGCTCTGAGGGAAAAATAATGTTTTCATGATCTAAAGGCTGGTAGCTTTGAAAACAAAAAGACTCGAGACCATGAAATGGGACATTTCTTTCCTATTGTTGGGGATGAGTGTTGACCCGCGGGTCCGCTCTCTGTTACATTTATGTTTTCACTCTTTGTGTAGGTCCCACACTTGTTGTAGATGGTATGGCCTGTCTGCGTCACTGGTACTCATGTAAGGACTGGGTGTGTGGGGGGCAGTGGAAGGAGTACATGGGCGTCCTAAAGAACTGGGTGGAGGAATTTACCTCGGCAGGCATCAGACTGGTCTTCTTCTTTGATGGAGTGGTGGAAGAGCAGAAGAGACAAGAGTGGGTGAGGAAAGAAACACTGTAAACCTGAGGTGTTTGAATATTTTCACCTGTTGAAAGACTCTCAATCCACTATTGTCTTGAGTTACAGAATTCATTGACAGATGCATGATGTGTTAAGCGTCTCATATTGAGATCTGAAGTTTACTCAGTTGATTTTGTGGGTATAGGCACTCTCAACCTCCTGTGTACAAACATCCTCTCCTGTCTGCAGGTGAAGAGGAGACGCAGAGTGAACGGGGAAATTTCAAAAATATTTTGTCACGTGAAGGCACATGGAGAGCAGCCTGGTAGAGAGCTCTTTTGTCTGCCTTCTGGTCTGGCAACATTCACACCCTTTGCTCTCAGGTTAGCATTTATAAAAATGATTACGATTCTGTAGTCCTGTGGATAATATGCAGTATATAAAGTGATAGTTAAGTTAATAATGTATTTGAAAGACTTAATTTCACTACATGAAATTGGATCTGATGAGAGTTATTGTTCCTGCTGATGTAGATTGTATTATTGTTTGCAGATCATTGGGTCAGGAAGTGTTTTGCTCAGTGAGAGAGGCTGACTATGAGATTGCCAGCTATGCTCGTCGGCATGGCAGCATGGGCATTCTGGGACAAGACTCAGACTTCATCATATATGACAGGTTTGTTGAAATTATATATTATCTAAGTAAATGCAACAACAAAGTGTTTCCCTATTTCTGTATTACTGTATTAGAGCCCAGGATCTATGAGACTGGTCATGTTCAAAACATATTGAACATGACCAGATAACTCTTTAATGTGGTTGGAATTAAAGTAGTAAGTAAAAATACTTGCTGCAGAATGCTTTGTACTAAATATGAGTCACAGCTAGAATGCTGAATTTGATGATGGATTTGTACAGTGTAGCACTTTATGTTATTGATAAGTCATTGTCTGATCTGAATGTGTGTGTTTTTTTTTAAAGTGTCCCCTACTTGTCAGTGGCAAAGCTACAGATAAACAGCCTCACCACTGTCCTGTATGACCAACAGAGGTTCTGCCGAGCCACTGGATTGGCTGTTTCCCAGCTACCATTGCTGGCGTGTCTCCTAGGTAACGATGTGGTGTCAGAGGAGCAGATGCAACACATCAGGAATAATGCCATGGCAACATACAGGTGTCCGGGCTTTTACTTTGGTGTTTGCTCTCTATCAATAATTCCTCTAATTCATGAATATTGAATTCAATTTTCATTCTTATCTTCTTCCAAATAAATACCACTTATTGAGAATGTTTACTAACATGAATACTTAGTTGTTGAATGTTGCATGAAATTATTTTGCATTCCAGGCTTACTTCAAACAAGGATTTTATTTTGTAGTCTTACAGTTTGTGATAGTTATATATAATTAGAAAACATGTCTGCAGAGAAAAAAACCTTCATCTTGTTTGAGTGTTTGACAGTGAGCCAACTTAGTTAAAGTTCAGATGAGGACATTACATGACAATCCTGTTTTATTGTTCCCCAGGAAAAACAATCCAGCACCACACTCTGGTCCTCCTCGGGGACAGATGGTCTTAGCTGTATCCCAGCTTGTGAGCTCTTTGTGGGGCAGACAAGCAGAAGATACCAAGCATATCCTTCAGTCTCTGAATCTATCAGCGCCTCACAGAGAGCTACTCAAAAGGGGGATCTGCTCCTACTCACTACCTGGACAGGAAGCTCCTCAGCGAGGTGACATCTCTGCACATCTCCCCGACTCTGCCTTTGAGAAATATGTCAGTCCAGAAATATTAAAGGTATATTATGTTTCAGATACATACACAGTGTGTGTCCTGTAGGACTTTATTAAATTCTGAGAGTACTAAATGCCAGACTGACTAAATATTGTCCACCATGTGGCTTTCCCCAGGCATGCAGAGAGAACCATGTCGCAGCAGAGGGTTTCATGGTTTACAGTGTTGTGTGTGAGGGAGTCATTGAATGTAGCAACACTTTGGAGGATGAAGAGGATGCTGAACTGCTGCCTCAGGCCCTTGTCTACAAACTCTGCAGACAGCACATCTATGGACTGCTGCTCGGGCGTGATGGTAGGACAGCAAACTTACTGGAGTGATCATGTGCATATACACAAAGCCAGACATACATGCACATTTAAGGTGTTACGCAGATACAGATGTACTCTGGTAACACCATTCACACGGTCAGAAAACAAAAAAGACATACACAAACTTGCAAAGGAGAGGTCATAGTAAGTCTAACATGCAAACTGTGCACATCCAGATGGAAAAACAGTACACACACCCCACTAGAAATACATGCTCTGCAGTGGAGTTTGTGCTTTTACTCTGTGGTGCCATGTGTATACTGTAGTTTAAAAATAAAGACAAAAGTGTTTTTTATCTTCCCAAGTGGTGTGAAGTCAGTCCAAGTCTTACCTTGACTTTTGTTTTGTTTTCAGGCAGCACTGTTGACACTCCAGCGATTAGGGAATGGTTTGTGTACCCTGGAAACCCTCTGAAGGAGCCTGACATGGTCCAGCCTCTCCCCCTCAGCCTACCATGTACCGTACCTGCTAGTTCCTCAATATCTTTCTGTCTGTGCTCAAGTTAGAACAAAAGTCTTAGTTCATAGTTTGTAGTTGATTTTTTTGCACTGGGAGGATGACCCAATTTAGTTTACGATGCTCAAGAAGCAAACAAGCAACAAAATGCATAATGTGGTTATAAAATTGTTTCCAGTTTTTTCCTATGTGATCAAACTAGCAGTTGTCCTCTTGCCTCTTAGGCATCAGTGGCCATTATAATGACCCTGAAAAGATGCTTTTTGTTGGCTAATAGATTGATATCAAACTTAATGCACTTAATACTTAAAAGTCTCAATTCATGCAGTCTTTTGCAAACAACACCCAAAGAGCTTTTTCTCTAATTATTTTATTTTTATTTTTTTACATTTGCAGGTGATCGTCCCAGTCTGAACTTGTTGTGGTTCGGCACTGGTCCTAATGTTTCTGCCCTTCGTCTGACATCCTTCCTTACAATTTTTGACTGTCAGGAGTTGTCTGAGTTATATGGAGCTATTGAAGCCTCTCTCCTGGTTGCCCTCTGCCTGGTCACTTACGTAGTCCTGCAGGTAATGTCACCTTTTTCTTCTATGTTTTCAGTGGGTAAAGACAACACAGCAAGAAGAAAGAAGGAAGCCAAATTAAAATCAGTGTTGAGCAGGGTATTTTTTCATCATTAGTGATGGGTGCTTTGAAAATGATGATGCCTCCACTGTGATTGATATGTCTCTTTTGGTTTTCATTGGTGTGGGCTGCATGTTTGGCTTAGCCTTCAATGAACAAGTTAAGCTGTTTAATGAAGCAGTTGAGTACAATAGGATTCAGTTTGTATTTAGGCATTTCATCCAAGATAATGGCAGTAATCGGTTAATACAGCTACACCTGGTGATTTATGTAAACAGAAAATGAAAGACCAAACGTATTTGGTGACAAGTAAACATACAAGACAGCTTTTGATTTGGGATTTACATCTATAACATATACAACAATTATTTTGCTCTTTTGTAAAGTTGTGATGTGAAGTTAAACACAACTTGTTGACAGTCTATTTTGTGTTGTTTTGTGATGACTTGATGGTAGCCATTATCACCCACTGAGGGCCCAGTTTAGCCACAGACACTGGTCTTTGTAACTTAAGCTCTTATGTCAGCAAGAGGTCTGATTAGCACCCAAGGGCTTTAAATATTTCAAGAGAAATCTTAATTCACCCCAGTTCTCTTCTGTTCTTATTTTGGTTGTAAATTTTAAACTATAAACATATGTGCTGTTTGTAATCCTGTTGTAATGCCTTGTTTTCGAATTTGAATTGATGATCGCTTTTCAAAGTATGTGAAAGAAGCAGAGATTTATGTTTTTTGTTTGTACTTTTTGCATTGACGTCATCTGATGGCGCTTAAACACAACAGAGATCACAGGACCAGATCACCTGGATCAGGGTGCATGCGTCATTTTACAGGAGATAAACACAAATTATTGTAGATTCATTAATCAACTCTGTAACAAATGAAATGTCATAATTCATTCTTTAATGACTCCCTAACAAACGACGTTCTGTTTTCAAAGAAATCCATCTGGAATATTTTAAGTTTTCAAAATGTGCTTATGAAAAGGAATAAAATGTTTTCTTGCATTGAATAATCACACTTGATAAATCATCTGAATTTAGCTCTGCAGATGAACAGTTTGGTATGAAGGAACTGTGCTGTTTATTTTCAAGTTAAATTTGAACAAAGCATAAAGGAAAAGCAAGAAGCCAGAGACAAACACAGGATCAGTGACGTTTTAACAAACTAGCTAATTAGGCTTCAGCAAATTAGGGTTTACAAGATAATTTTACCAATGGCACTCTATTGAGACAGAGTCGAACACTTGAGACACAAAGATCAGCACACAGCTTTGCAGGCAGATACAGATTTTAGTCAGACAGACAGACGGATACTTGGATCCAGTCATTTAAATGGATGAAGGACCAACAGACAGTCAGAGGAGCAGCTTGTTATATGGACCGTTAGACGAGTAGACAATCAAAGCTGGGACAGACAACAGTAGCTGTTGTTGTCTGATTACTGCTGCATTCACATTCCCCCGTCGCTCTTCTGTTTAAATAGCTTCAGGGTTTGTTTGTTTTGAACACACAACTGGGCAGCCTTGTTTCTGTATTCAGCATTGTTTCATTCTCTGTTGAATTGTTGCATAGAGAGCAGACAAAACAAACTGACCCACGCAGAAGACACACTGGGATGTGATTGAATTGTCTAACCATATATTTTCTGTGGTGTGGATGTGTGTACGTGTATGTGTGTATGTTATCAGGTGCAGACTTTGTCTCAAGAGGACGTGGATGCTTACCTGAGTCAGAGTGTCTGCCTGAGCATAAAATCCCCTCAGCAGCTTCAGCAGATTAAGGTCAGTTACAAGCAAAAATACGCAAACACACAGACACTATACATGGTCCAGGTGTTTTTTATATTTAGTTATTTTCATAGAAAAAATAAAATAAAATGACCTGCTCAGTTTTCAGATTTTTACCCAAATGTTGTGTCTCAATGCAGCCAAACATGTGTTGTGTTGTGTTTCCTGCTGCAAGAAGACAATGTTCCCTGCAGTTTACAGTAAACAAAGTCCTCTTGTGGCAAACACTGGTCAGAAAATGTTTCCAGTAATAGAAAGTCAAAACAAAAAATTAGGAGAAAATACAAACACACTGCTGATTGAGAGTCTTTACAAAAAAATAAACAAACTAACAAAACCCAAAACAATGATGGTAAACTACAGTGTGTTTGTTTCGTAAATGGTAAATTTGCATTTTTTTTTTTTTTTCATCAGATTTTCACCTTCAGCTTCTTAAAAGTTCAAAATAACAATGGAGAGGTTTCCAGATTTTTTATTCCTTCGTGTAGTTTTTGAAGAATTAAAGCCAAATTAATTAGAATATGAATGACCTTTATACATATTTGTGAACAGACACAACCTGAAAGTGAAGCCAATTAAAAACCATTTGAAGTTTTTCACTCAAGATTATGGTGTAATATGAGAATATTACAAAGCAAAGATATGAGAGTCAAACAATGAGAAATTTTCATTCAGGAAAATAGGGCTGCAACAAATGTATATGTTTGTTCTATAAAACATACGAAACAGAAAAAAGATACAAAATAGCAGTTTCCTTTAGTCAAGGGTGATGTTGCGAAATGTCTTGCTTTGTGCCAACAACTGTACAAAACCCCAAAATATTTAGTTCACTATAATGTGAAGTCAAGCCATAAAATTTGTGGCATTTTTATTTGGAATATGACGTGATGGTTAATCGATCAGCTGATTCATTCTCTCTCGTTCGACAAATTATTGCTGCTCTAGAACCAAATTGGATTTCTATCTTCTAAGAAAAGCTTCAGTATGATCACTTTGTTACTCCACGATATTTCAGTGATGACTGCTGCTTCGACAGCAGAGTTTGGCTGAACATGAGGGCAAAAATGTTGAACTTTTTCCATTTTCTCATATATATAGGTTTGATTTTATATAGTTTGTCTTTTAAATATGAATATCTTTGTGTTTGAGCCTTTTCAAAATCTTTTACTGAATGATTAAACCATAATTATTAGATTAATTGATCATGAAAATAATCATAATTGAAACCCTAATCTAGTCAGTGCTGTCTCTGAAATCAGCAAGGAAGCTTCAATGCTACTTGTCTTCAGTGAGCTCGGGTGATGTGACTTTTGAGCTCTCAGACAGTCAGCTTTGCTTTTCCATTTTCTGGGAAAACGGCCGTGCTGTTTGCTGCCTTGTTGTAGCCCCATTTATTTTTACTGCTTAATTACCATACTTATGTCTAGTAATTTGTATTTTTGCTGCTCGTCTGTTTTCTACACAATAATTAGGGCTGGGCGTTGATTTGAATATGCTGTCTGGGAGAGGTTCAGAGCTGCAGGAGGGGGTTAACTGAGTGACTAGTGTATGGATTAACCACACACACACACACACACACACACACAGAATTTTTGATTATGTGTGTGCATTTGCATCTTCACAAGTGTGCACAATTTATAGAAAGCTAACTGAAAATCTGCCTCTGTATTTCATTACAACACACTACATGAAAAAAAGATATTGTAAAATGTTAATTTATTAGAATATGTGTGTGTGTGTGTGTGTGTGTGTGTGTGTGTGTGTGTGTGTGTGTGTGCGTGTGCGAGATTGTGTGTGTGCGTGTGTTTTCTTGTTCAAAGGAGAGAATATGAGTCACACCATTTTTGTGTGTTTAGGGGAAAGGGGTTGTGGGTCGGTTTCGGGATGTGCCGGTTCTGTTGCAACATCCCTCCCCATGGGAGTGTGATTGTTGCCCATCGGTGTGTGTGTGTGTGTGTGTGTGTGTGTGTGTGTGTGTGTGTGTGTGTGTGTGTGTGTGTGTGTGTGTGTGTGTGTGTGTGTGTGTTTGTGACAGGGAGAGTGTGCTGGCGACAGTCGCCTGTCTGTCCTGGCTCACGTTCACCACATGGAGCTATTTACACACAAAGCCCCGCTGGACACACACAAACACACACACACACACACACACACACACACACACACACACACACACACACACACACACACACACACACACACACACACTTCTGTCTTTGTCTCTCTCACTTTGTGTGTTCTCATGTTCTTTTTCTTTTTACTCTCAAGCACCTTCTCTTCTTTTTCTGTCTCTGCTCACCTTTCTCTCTCTCTCTTCTCTCTCTCTTTGTGTCGGTGTGTTCGTGTGCGCTTTCAGGCTTTTGTGTCTCTGTCCAGTGGTTCATTGTTTTCAGAAGGTGAAGCTGTGTTTGACTGGAAGCAGGTGGCAGGCATGGCTGTGTGTCTGTGTGTGTGTGCATACACGTAATCCCTGTTATCAATGCTATCTGCCAGAGGACAGGTGAGAGCAGAGAACACACGCATCTGCCTGCTGTTATCGTTGCTGTCCTTCTCTCAGCCTCTTCATCATCCTCTTTTCTTTTTTGTCTCCTCCAGTTTCTTCTTTCTTTTCCTTTCTCCTTTCTTTCCTTTCGTCAACAAACAACATAATCCTGATCTTTTATCAAAATGTATGAATCCATTGTAAAAAAAAAAAAAAAAAAAAAAAAGCATCTGTAAGAAAGATATTTGTCTGATTAATTTCATTAATATAGTCTAGCTGATATTAAATGTAGCCATTGAGTTTGAGATTGGAAGATATCTTTCTGGAGTCATTTATAAAATCATGAGTTTAATTACTTGATTTATTTATTATTAATTATATATTGCACCATTTTCTCTACAATACAGAAATTACTACTTTACATTCAGATAAATAAGGAAAAACATTGTTTCATCCTTTAATTTTTTCCCTTGTTTCATTTTTACTTTTCAGTCTTTCATTATTCAAAATTTCTCCACTTTCAGTATAATTTCATACAAGAAAAAAAAATTCCTCATTCAAATGCAAAACCATGTGTCATTTTACTTTCTCATCAATGTGAAATTAGTTGTAATGAGCCAAACTGAACAAAGGCACTGTCACATACAGTCATCTCAATTTTGTGTCTCTTTTGGCCACTAAAGACAGATAAACGGACAGATACACAGATAGATTGACTGTCCTTCAGTGAGAAGAGGGAAGCAGAGTAAAGTAACAGGGAAGTGGGTGGTCTGAGTCGTATATAATTGTGTGATCTGTGTGTCAAGACTGAACAGATAAGGTTGTCCAAATTGGGGTTGGGAAATGGCAATTATTTTACCAACTGTGAGAGAAATTTTAAGGACTTTCTTCCGGGGTGGTGACACTAATTGAAAAAGCAGATGGTTCTTTCTGTTTGACTGATGCTGCTGGCCAGGAGGATATTTGTGGAGCATAGATTGATTCCTCGGCCACTAAAAAGCCAGTAAGTGAACTTAGGATAGTGAAGATTTTACTGTCAAATGAAGTTTCACATTTTGTGATAATAATGGAAAATCGTTGACACATTTATTAACCACATTAGTAAATGAAACAGTGAGATCTCTCTCCATGGACAGTGGCCAGCTGTGTGGTCTGTTGTTATTAGGGGCTGAGGATCTGTCATTTGGTTTGTTAAACTTTGAGCTGAAGGAATTTATTGTCACATCTGGTGAAGTCATTTGTGACCAGGCTCAGAAGAGTCACTGTTGCTGCTGCGTCACGGCTATTTCATTTGCAAATTTAATGCACCAAAGTATCCAGCCTCTTGATAAAGACGCCGACCAAATAAAAACAATTTTTCTTTCTTTGCTCTCAGCTGCCTTTCCTCTCCAGTCGTGCGGTGCAGCTGGGATCTCTCTATGTCCGAGGACTGGGCCACCTGCTGGGTGCTAACTGCGCCAGTGGCTGCCCACTGCCCAATGCTGCCTTCATGCCTTGGCACAGCTTCGACGGACGGCTGTTTCACTCAAAGTACCTGCTGGCACATAGTGGGACAGAGAAAACTGTGCTGTTGGACAACGATGTGAGTGGAGACAGGAAGTGTGTGTGTGTGTGTGTGTGCGTGCGTGCGTGCGTGCGTGCGTGCGTGCGTGCGTGCGTGCGTGCTTGTGTAGCAAAGATTTGAGGAGAGACATTTTCTTTTATTACAACTATTTTTATGTTTCTTGGTTTTATTTTTAGTTTTTATTTTTACCATATATGACTAGTCTCATTTTGAGATTTGTCTTTGTTAATGCAGTGTGTGTGTTGTAATCTGAAGTGTGTTATTGTCTACCTCTCTCTCCAGCCGTCCTGCCTGTCCCTGTTTCTCCTCCTGAGAGAGAGACTCATAGAAACCTGCAGGAAGAGAGGCAGAGTCCTGCAGTGCAGACCCAGACCCAACGCACAAGAGCAAAGTCATAAAACCACACCAGGACCCGGGTACAGAGACAGACACACAGGTGAGACATCTGACTGAATAACATATCTTGTTAGACCTTCCAAACACTACAGACACCTGCTTTCTACAGATTTTCTCAGTGCAAAGGATCACTTGTGACCAGTGTTGTTTGTGAATGATTTTCAGCTCATGTCAGAGCGTGTCTGTGAAGATGTTGCTGTTTATATCTAAAACATTTAAAAAAAGACACTTACCTACAGACTTATTCATATAAGAAAATGTACATATAAGAATAGTCACAATGATACATGTTTGTCCTTTTTTTTTTTTCTTCACACTTTCAAATTAATCTCTAACGACTTAAAACACAAAGTCATTTATGTTTAAATTACTAAAATGAGCAACTTTGGTTGTTTTAATTAATAACCTTAGATTTGTTGAGATGTTGTGAGTTTTAAAAGTAATTGAATGCCTTTCATGCTCTCTCCTCTCCTCTACTCTTACTCAACATTCACTCTGTCTGTGACTGTTGGTTCTATGTTGTTTTCGTGTGGCATAATTATGCAGCCAGGACTCTATGGAAAAAGACTTTTTGATCTTGAGACCATCCTGGTTAAATAAAGGTCAGTGAGAGAAAAACGTTTTGACCTGAATTAAGAAATGTTATGGTGTTTCTGGGGCATCCACGGAGGCCTAGTGGTTAGATGCATACCATATAACCACAATGTCCTCTGTGCAAAACTGATGTGGGACCTTTGTCACATGTCTTATCCCTCTTTCTCTTCCGGTGGTTCCTGTCTGGATCTATACTGTCAACTTTCCAATAAAGAAGTAAAATTGCCAAAAGACATGTTATAAAAGTGACATTATGATGACTGTGTCATTGTGAAGGCTCCAGTAGTTTGGAGCTAGACTTTGTTTCTAATCATTGTCCAAAGTACACAGACATAAACTGGCCTCAAGTGATCTGAGTGGCAAGAACAAACTGTAGCTCATATGAAAAACAGTTTGGCTTCTGGAGCCAAACAGAGAAGCAGCATTTTAATCTGATAGTTGATCTGTGGTTGTAGTTCCCTTGTGCCCCACACAGAACCACATTACCCAGAGGGCCATGCTGTAATGAGGTCCATGTGTGCTGCGGCCTTAATGCATAACGCAGTGTGCATGCACGCACACAAATGCACACAAGTGCATGCTTGGGTCCGAGACTTGCTTTGTCAGTGCGCTAGTAATAGTAGGTTTCTGTTTATAGGCTGGGAGAGCTCTATTTTAAGACACACAACAAGACTAACTGATTACAGGCTTCTCTCTCCTGTCTCTCCCCTCTCTCTGCTCCCCTTCCCCTCAGTTGTTCCCCTCCGTTTCACTCTGCATCCTTTCAACTTTCTCTCTTCTCTCCTCACTCTTTCTCTGCTTCTTTTTCTCATTTATTACCATTGTTCTCTTTCTGTTTCACCAGACATCTATCCAACATATTCACCCTCTTACACACGAACTAGTTTGTTATGCTGATGTGTTAATGCGGCCAGTCTTTATGATGGTTGTCACTGTAATGTGCAGACTTAAAGCCAAATCAAGCTCCCGGTCAGTACAAGACTCGACTGTAATCTAAACGCTCCATCCTACTCGGTAGTCAATCGCAGAAGACGACTCAGCAGTAGCCTATGAAATTTGAACCCGTCGTTTCTATTCAACCCTGCGACTTATAAACCTTTTGCGACCGTTTCTCTGCGTGCCATGCTGGCGCAGAGTCTCTGATTTGCGCCGAACTGTCTGCTTTTTGCCCAAGTCAACCCCTGTGGGTCTCATGAGGATGTTTCTGGTTTTATAGATGGAAGGCTATACACTCTTTATACCTCAGTGTTTCATTTCTGCTAGACGCAGACACCAATCATTACTACAGAACTGTGGGGATATGAAGAGTGTGTGTGTGTGTGTGTGTGGGAGAGAGAGAGAGAGAGGGAGAGAATGTGTGTGCGTGAGAGTAGTGGTGGCGCTATGTGGTATCGTTGAGGGCCCGGTTTGGTTTTTGTTTGGAATCAGGCCTGATGTTTAGTCTCCTCAGCAAATATCTCCTCTGCCTGCCTGCCCTCGCAATTACACTCCAGCAGTGAATCCAGTATAGCCGCTCTACCACGTCTCTCCAGTCTATTTTTGGCCAAAAAAGACAGAAAGTAAATGAAAAACAACCTAATTTTCACATTTTATTCTGAGAGTAGTGATGAACTTTGAACTGTGAATTTTCAACAGCACAAATTTAAATCTCCTCTGATGTAGAAATAATGTATTTTCCATAATCTCTAATCTCCTTAAACTTATTTGTTTCCTCCTTTTGGTTTTACTCAGAATCTAAATCAGAAACTTTTCCAAAAGACCTAAAAACCACTGAAAAAGACCTTTAAAAAGTTTTGGTACTTGTGGCCTGACTGACACATTGTTCACTTATGCGTGGCATGCTTTCATGTGCTTTTTTCTGCAGTTTCACACTCAAGCAGTGGATTGATGGTAGCAAGCTACAGCTCCCTTTTGGCAAAGGCTAAAGTTGGATTTGGTGTTTTATTTTGAGCACTTTGTAATTGGCTTAAAATCTGCCACATCTGTCAACGTTCCTTAAGTGAAAAGTATGTTAGAAGCTTTTCTGAACGTGAGGATAGATTATAATGGTTGGTAAACAGGAGCAGGGAAACATTTGGCTTTTTCAGACAGTTAATCATTTTTATAATCCATAACAGAGCAAATGTTGCTAACTGCGAAGATCAAAAAATCTGCCATGGATGGAAAAATCACAAAAACCTATTTCAGATGATTTTTTTATTTGTTAGATGACAGTTGATAAGGAGATCTGTAACCATTCATCTTCATTTCTTTCTCTGAATAATTCAGTTTCCAACTCTGGTGATAATGATGGCTACCAGGCACTGTATACACAATGTGAGAAACAACTATTAGAAACTGAAACTAGATTAAAGTTATCCTTAAAACGTCCCCGGTTCTGATCTGAAGTGTTTTTTTTGTAACATTAACATATTTATTAACAATATTTATTGTTATTTATCAATATAGGGATCAATTACAGTGACAAAGCTACAGTGAACTATCAACTGACACTGCGTAATATCAGCAATCCATTCCTCTTGATGGGATATTACATGTCTGTCATTATCAACATAAATAATATTAATGATAATGATAAAAATATTCTTTTATTAAAGATTTTGAGAAAATGTTCCATTCTTAAAAACTGTATCACACACAAACCATTTAAAATAATATGTTATGCCTCTTAAGTACAGTGCACCTATGATCTTCCAAATAACTCCTACTTATTTGTTCCATCTGAGCTGGATGATGGATGTGACATGTGCAGTAGCCTCTTTGTATTTGTGTCATTGACAGGATAATTACTCACCCATTGAGACCCATGTGTGCGTATATCACTTACTGTTTCAGAGCGTCACAGACCGTTTACATGCTTCTCCCTTTAGAGTGGGATGAAACGTAAGTGCATTTTATATGATGTCATCGTTTTCAAGACACGTGACCGATGAAATGCATCATGATTTGCTGAAATACATGTGGGCAAGGTTCTAGTGAACTATTTTTTAGAAAACCCTCATGTTTTAGGAGGTTGTTTTCAAACAATGCTTAGGTTTAAAAATGTTTTTAGAGGGCGTCTAAAACCAGTGTGTGATTAACTTCCATGCGCTCATGGTCTGATTGTGGAAATTACTGGAAATACGTCACACAGTTAGGTAGTTGTCTACTTTTAAATTGTGCAAGTGTGGGTATTGGGATGAACTGTTACATTATTAAGGTTGCTAGAAACATGACTCCAAATGAATACTCATGCTGCTCCTGCTTGATGTGTAAACAGGAAGCAATTTGCCAACAGGTTTGTTTAATCAGACTTTATTACCAGTGGCCAATTTTGATAGCTGCACAGAAATACCTGACATCACAGCTTTCCAGTAGAGTCCAGTGAGGCAGACACACAGAAAACACAAAAATACAGAATTATCTCATCTGAAATACCTGAAGTTGTTTCAAATTTGGCAGAAAATTGTGTGTTCATTTTGGATTGCATTGTTCAGAGTCTAAAGCTGATTGAGAAAATATGTTTTCAATGTCTTTGAGTGTTATAAAAGTATAGCTTTGTTTCTTATCTTCAGGTGGTGGTGAGGGCTGGAGGGAGAGAGGAGAGCTGACAGGAGGTCCTCGACATGGAGGGGGATGGAGGGAGAGAGGGGAGGAAAGAAGAGACTGTATTGAAAATGACAACAGAGAGAGACAGTGGGAGAGAGGAGGACACAGAGGAGGGATGAGAGGAGGCCGATATTTCCATCCTCATTCTTATCCTGACTGCCACAGTGGAGGCCACCAGGACATGGGCCATCCTCCACAACAGTCCAGAGGTCAATCGTATCGCAGCAGAGGGAGATGCCGACTGGCTCCCAGGTAACACCAGCATACCAATAAAATGTCACAGGAGTTTCTTCTTCTTCTCTAATGTGTCTTCTGTTCTTATCTGTTCTATAATATCGCGTTTCCTCCTCTCCTCTGCTCTCAGATGGTCTCAGCCTCCTGCACCAGGAACATAACTCGACCCTGAACAGAGGGGAGGAGGATTAGAGGGGAGGACTTGAGGAGTTAAGAGGATGGGAAAGTCGTGATGAAAGGAGAGAAGGAATCAAATTTCTCTGAACAAACTGATTAGCGAATTGCCCGTCAGGAATGTTTGTCTAAAGGATTCAGTAGGTAGAAAAAAATGGGGATCAAGAGGAGTCAGACTGAAGAGATTGGGAATACTTTTTGCCAATTTGAAGTGAAAAAAAAACTGAAAAAAAAAAAAAAGATAATGTTGATGTATTTTGTAAGTCAATCATGAATTATCTCAGGGAAATGCACCTGTCTTGCATTGACAGAAAATGAACAGCACAAAGGAGAAGTCAGCAAACAAACACAGAAATGAGCCACTTCAAACATGCACTGAGTGGATTAATGGTTAATCCTCAGTCTTGTTTTTACCTCTTATCTTTGACAATAAAAGGGCAAAGATCTTAAAAGCTGTGTGTATCCAGTGCCATAATCCTGTGAATGGTTTTAAGTAGAGAAGCAGTAATGCTGGTATCGAATATCTGCTGAAGTAGGACATCTAAGATTACTAAAGAAAAGTGAGAAGTGAAAAACAGTGTCTGAATACTAGTGGAGAAAGAGGGCTATATTTTTAACTCTTGTACTGTGAATTTCTTCATAATGACAACGACTCTACACTAAGCTTGTACCTAGAAGCTTCAAGTTTTTGGTGCCATTATTAAATTACTTTCAAATGTAACCACATGTTTTTAGCGGAAATTTTAGTTTTGTTGTATCTAGCACTAGAGAGGCCT
This sequence comes from Seriola aureovittata, assembly GCF_021018895.1. Taxonomy (NCBI): domain Eukaryota; kingdom Metazoa; phylum Chordata; class Actinopteri; order Carangiformes; family Carangidae; genus Seriola; species Seriola aureovittata. Next base: position 19,892,606 of record NC_079364.1, on the reverse strand, counting down.
GTGACAATACCCAACATCATTTTCTTATTGGAACGACCACTCTTATACCTCAGGTATGATTATTTTAGAAAACTTTGATTAAAACCTGAGTCAAGACCCCAACAACACATTTGAAACATCACTGCATCGTGCTGAACCTGCAGAAATGATTTTCACACTGACAGTATTGAGTGTGTGTGGGGATCAAATTGTTGCGACGTGTTTGTGTGTGTGTGTGTGTTTGTTGGGTTAATGAGAAATGTATAGTCTGTATAGTCAGGCTGACTGTCTTCCTGTGACACCTTGAACGTTGTAAAACCCACCAGAGGAAAAGGATGCAGAGAAAGTTCCACAGCTTGAGTGCTCTGTGTGTGTGTGTGTGTGTGTGTGTGTGTGTGTGTGTGTGTGTGTGTGTGTGTGTGTGTGTGTGTGTGTGTGTGTGTGTGTGTGTCTATAAGCAGAACAGAGAAGAAATGTAAGTTATTTACTCAGAAAAATGGAGGGAAGACAGATTGTTGATGTAGTGATGGTGTGTGAGCTCAGAGTCATTTCACAGGTTTCAGTCATGTCCCTCGAGTTTAATGATCTGCTCGTCACTAAGATAACAGGTTCTCCAAACGGTATATTTCAAATGAACTGAATAATAATAACAATAATGATAATAACAATAACAATAATATAAACTTCAATACATAAACAGTCCAATGGCAGAAGAAACAGAGTGTGTGTGTGTGTGTGTGTGTGTGTGTGTGTGTGTGTGTGTGTGTGTGTGTGTGTGTGTGTGTGTGTGTGTGTGTGTGTGTGTGTGTGTGTGTGTGTGTGGGTTAGTAACTGTGGTGAGAGGAGTGGGTGTGGGTGAGTATGTGAGGAGGGGGGACAAGGGTGGGCCGCACAACACACACACACATAACTCGGTCCAGTTGCCCCTTTGAGATAATAACAATAACAGGAGGAGGGATGTGTTTTCTGTGGTGAAGAGGAAGCGAGGGATGGAAGGTTAAAAAGGGAGGAAGAGGGAAAAAAAGAAAATGGACGAGGGAAATGAAGGAGTGTAAAGGAGAGAGGAGAAGTAAACACAGAGAAGAGGAAAGCGAGGAAGGAGGAGGAAACGCCAGAGGGGTGGTCGAGAGAGGTGGAAGACTAAGAATAGAGAAAACAACAGAAAACAGGATGAGAGGGGAGAGAGTGGAGAAAAGAGACTAAGTGAATTTAGAAGAAGGGAAAGGGAGGACAGAGGAGTTAAGAACAGTTTGAGTCCAGAGTCGGTAGTCTTGCCTCAGCCACAGGAAACTCAGTCTGCTGCCCAACAGATCAGCTTTGTGTGTGTGTGTGTGTGTGTGTGTGTGTGTGTGTGTGTGTGTGTGTGTGTGTGTGTGTGTGTGTGTGTGTGTGTGTGTGTGTGTGTGTGTGTGTGTGTGTGTGTGTGTGTGTGTGTGTGTGTGTGTGTGTGTGTGTGTGTGTGTGTAGGTCTGGGCGTGGTCCCTCCAGCAGCAGGGAGACAGACAGTCAAACCCCCTTTCCAGGCCTCCTCCCTGAGATTGGCTCAGGCCTCTTTCCTCTCTGGTGGCTGTCATTCAACAGGCTGTCTACTCTACTTTGTCTCACACTATGTCTCTGCGTCTTATCTAAATTTTCTGAGGCTTTCCTCCAGCTGAAGTCATCAAACCAGGCACCCATTTGTGTGACCCAGATGCACCAGTGGGATTTGATTGAAACCCTTGCGGTGTCCAGTGGTGGCCACAGCGGGCAGCACCTACACTGATCCTATGGGGACCACAAAACCACTTCGATAAACTTTATCCCAGGCAAACAGCCACTTTGCAGCAGAGTCTCATTCTCTCATTCTACACTTAGCTCTGGACAGGCAAAAATGGTGATACATATAGTATGTGTCATGGGTGTTGTGTTGGTAATGTGTTATGATATTTAACATATTAAAAGTTAACATTTTACAACCAACGTCATCACAGATGAGATTTAAGAGCGTATGTGTTGAATATTGACATCAAACTACCATGTATAACTGACTCTACCTGACTGTTGACACATTAACTGATACAATAGCTTTTTTAATGTGCTATTGTGTCATGGCTTTTCTTGCTTTTTAGCCAAACTGGTGCTGTGGGTCTGGGGATGGCAACATCAGCCTCTCACCATCACCAACAACTGATGGATGGATTGGCGTGAAACTTGGTTCAGACATTCATGTTCCTCTCAGGGTAAATTGTAAAAACTTTTCATCTGACACCATCATCAGTTCAAAAATGTAATTTGTCTAATACTATGTTTATGATCAAATACTTGCAAAACTGACATCCCTGCCAGCCTTGGCTGTACTGTGTTTATAGCTAATTAGCATACTAAGACATGACACTAAGAGGGTAAACACGGAAAACATTACACCTGCTGAACATCATTATGTTAACATTGTCATTGTGAGCATGCTTACATTAGCATTTATCCCAAATCACCACTTTGCATCACAGAGCCACTCACATGACTGGAGACTGTCAGTTAGTATATGATGTTTATCCAATCCAATTATAGTATTTTGGGAGAAAATGTAATTAGCTCAACTACAACGCCACTTGTTGAGCAAACTGCAGACAAACCAGCTGTTACAGAAGCCAATATATAGTATATATAGTGTATAGTCGATAACTTATGTTCTACTAAATTAACAAGTACCCTCAGATTATGGTGTTGTTGTAATTGGTGTTTTATTTTCTTATAAAAAGGGTCACCTTCAGGGACACAGAAGGAAAGTTAAAAGAATTTTATTACAAATAAATCTTGGAGCTCTTTTTTTTTATGAAGATATTTATGCAATGAGGCATATTTGAAGTTGAACTGTTGTTGCATTCAGATAGAGGAGCAAAGAAGAAAGCCTGTTTGTTGTCTTGGTTGTGTGTGTGTGTGTGTGTGTGTGTGTGTGTGTGTGTGTGTGTGTTGTGTGTGTGTGTGTGTGTGTGTGTGTGTGTGTGTGTGTGTATATGTATACACAGACAAAGAAAGAATCTTGGCGACAGAGATGGCTCTGTTATTTTGTACTTGTTTTAGTCGATTTTACAGAGGCATGCACCAAAGTGACACAGGCATCCAAAAATACACAGAGCCATAGTGACCAAATATAACCCTTGTGTATTTACAGCAGAGTCTATAAATATAAACTGCTTTCTTTAGCTGAGGCCAAAACACAGGGAACAACTCCCTGACTGCAGTAGGCCTATGTGTGTGAGTGTGTGTGTGAGTAACCAATCATAGCGTGCTCCAGACTACTGCCTAATAGCATGTAGTTAGTGGAACTGGACAGAGAGAAGGGAGGTGATTAAAAAAAGGAAGAGAGTCATGGAAAAGGAGGGAAAACTGAACAAATACCAACCAAAAAGAGAGAGGCGTTTAGCTTCACTCATTCAGCTTTGTTCTTGAGGTTTATAATCAAAAACTGATGACACTATCAGACACAACTAAACATGCAACAATAAAGATACAGCTACAGATATTATTGGTTGGTTTTGTTTTTCTTTAGACTCCATTCAGTTCACACTGGCCATGAAGCAACTTCTTCCCACTGCCACTCTGATATCCACAGGTGTTTCGTCATGGCAGCAAAAATACAAAAATACATACATATTATGATATTTTACGTTTTTTTCTGTTTTAAAAAGGGGAGTCGTCTTATTTGAACATTAGACGATTGTGTGTTGACAGCATCGGATATTCTTTTTAATGTAGAGAGTACAAGTGTAAGTACGGTTGTTTACAGTAGCCAGTCTGTCAGTGTCTGAGTGTGTCTGAGTGTTTGGTTTGCCCAGTTCAACCTGCAGAAGATTCTGAAGACATCTAATGTGTTAATTATACAAACGATGCCCACCAGCACCTCTAAAGCTCACCAATCAGCGAGTTGTATCTGTTTTTTTTTTTTTATCAGTGCACATTGTTTAATCTCCCTCCACTGTATTTTCCAGTTTGCTTGTGGAGTGCTGGCAATGGTGGAAGAAACACTCAGAGCCATTACTTTAGTATAAATACAATTATGTAAAAACACTCAAATTCCCAAAAATCCTACTCATGTTAAAGTACAGAAGTACAATCAACAATATGAAGTAAAGGGTTCTAATTCAGAAATCTTGCCTTAACGCAGAGTTGTGAGGTTTTTATACAACAGCAAAAGACTAAAGTGTGGCCTCGCTCCCCAGCACCATGTCAACATCAGCACTCACAGCTACTGTGTTTGCCTCCAGTGGTGAGCAGGGGCTTTCTGTCTACTCCCTCCTCTCCTCCCAATCATCTCCCTCCTCCCTTTTCTCATCCTCCTTTATCTCTTTTCACCTCCATCCATCCCTTCCTCGCTCCTTTGCCTTTCGCATATCTCCGTCTCTCCCCTCCAAAGCCCCCCCCCCCCTCCTTTCCTCTCTCTGTCTGTCCTTGAATGAATGCTCTCTGACTAGTGGAACATATGCTGCTGGTTGTTCAATACCCTCCCTCTGAGCGGGGGCGCATCCATGCGTGTGTGTGTGTGTGTGTGGGTGTGTGCGTGTGTGTGAATGAGACAGAGAGTGTCGTTAGTGTGTGTTTGTGTGTCTGTCCTTGGGTGAATGTGTGTGTGTGTGTGTGTGTGTGTGTGTGTGTGTGTGTGTTCATTGAAACATATGCCTCCTGTTGCACATCGGCCATCTGTTCCCTGAATGGACTGATGGAGTGCTGCTGTAACCATGGCAATAGGCCATTCTGTCAAATAGCCCGTCAAACAACCCCTGGCTCTGTGTGTGTGTGTGTGTGTTTGTGTGTATGTGATCTTGTGTGTGTGTTTGTATGTGTTTATGTTTAGGAATTGACTGGCAGAGTGGAGGAATTCCCACATGTTGATGAAATGAGGTTGACCTTCCAAGGCGACCTGCTCCTACGTTCTCCTTTGGTCTCCATTGAAACTGATTTTTTTTTTATACTGTAGCTGACTGAGGACATTGTCACCAGGAGACCTGGTAACCCAGCCAGACCATTTACAAACCAAGAAGAAAACATTGTACCGTTTAATCAATGGACAATAAGCAGTGTTTAGGGTTTGAAGGGAGTTGAGGAGAAAAAAAGATTAAATTGGGGACTTGAAACTTGAAATTGTTTCTTTTCTTCTCTGTTTGGATTTATTTTAATTTGAACTTTACACAAGGAGTAATAAAGTAGTTGAAAATGTGTTGCTTGTTAGTTTCACATCCTTTCTAAGTGTTTTTTCTTGATGCGTGCCTCCTGTAGTCCTTACAGAACATTTGCTGTGCTTTGTTTTGTTTGTTTCTGTGTTTTCTTTTTTTCAACCTGTGCAGAAAACTTTTCCAATATTTATTAGTCTTCAAGAAGCCTGAGAAACTATTTCCTTCACTCATTTATTTTAATTCTTTTGGATATTTAAATAGAGTTAAGAACCATTTACAACATCCTATAAAATAAGATAATAAAATGTATTTATAATTCACATTAACACACACACACACACACACACACACACACACACACACACAGATAGAGACACACACTCAAACAGCAGCAGGGCAACAGTGAAAATGAATATTGAGTTTCAACTGTCTCTAACCACTGGCCTATTCATCTGCACCCTCAGTCAGACCATTCAGCAGCCCCACCCTCACACACACACACACACACACACGCACACACACACATACATACTGGCCCCACCTACCCACTACACACACACACCCTGCTCCACCCAGTGCAGTGGTCTGCTGGCCATATGTCAGCCCATCTCCTCTGAGACACCTCTCGTGGGACCCCCACTTCTTTTGTAAAATGTGTGTGTGTGTGTGTGTGTGTGTTCTCTAATGTGCTCCCTATCTCCTTATTATCCCCCATCTCTCTCCACTGTATTCAGTAAAATTAAAACAAAGTGTGTTAGTCCAGCTGAAAACATAATATCTGTGTTTCAGTATTTTTCAATTCTGATCTCAGAATTCAGAAGTAACGGTAGTAAATGTGCTTTAATTTCAACCTGCTGAAACCAGTGACGGGTCCCTGTGGCTTGTTTGCCTGCGGGGCATCATAGTGATACTGATTAACTGAGATGTTGAATTCAGAATTTGGATTTCAGTAAGTTTTAATAGTGGCATCTGTCTGTGTTTATATCTTCCTGACTGAAGACACATTAATGTGAACACAAAAACAACCGATACTTCCACCGATACTCACAAAGTTAAGCACAGCAGTGTGGTCTGGTCCCAAATGACCTATTCTCAGATAGTGGGACAAATCTCTTGATGATGGCAAAAGTGGTACAACTTATGACTTCATACATTTGCTCAAAATCTTACATATAACCTAGAACCTAGGAATTTACGAACCTGACAATTTTAACAAGTACCTTTGAACAACTACTGTATTTTTGTTGATATTATTTTACTTTATGTTTAAAGGATACAGCTGGAATTACTCTATATTTTTAGTATTGTTGGTCCATCTATCTTTTTGGCCTCTGTCTCTGTGGCCCTCAGCTGGGTTCAGTAGTTTTTAGCAAATGTAACTCAAACAGGAGGAAAATTAGCATTTGTTGGGAACCAGTTTAAGAGCGGCTTGATCCACAATTGTTGCTCTATTGTGTATTTACAGCAGTGGGACGGTGTGTGTTGGACTGACTTACAGGTCACCATAAAATGAAAAGTAAATTAGGCACATTCAGAGCTACTGGCTACTGTAAACACCAATCAATATCTGCAACAAATCCTCCTTTGTCTTTTAACTGGAAGGACATAAACATGCAGAATTAAATAGCACTGCAATCTGTTCCACTGGACTTTTAAATATTAGATATTATATTAAATGTTTCTCTAACAAACCTTTTAAATCAACTTTTTATCTTCATAAATGGATTAAGTTTATCCCAAATCACCATTGTGCTGCTTATAAATATAGTTTTTGTTTCAGTCAGAGGTTTTACTACATGTTGGAGTTAGGAAGTAAAATTAATCTTTGTTTGACAAATGTTATTCCAAAGTGTCAATTTAAATTAAATGTTTTTAAATATATCACTCCACAATAAGAATGAACTTTGGTCTCTGTGCCAGTAGCATTAAACTTAAACTACCCACTCATAACCTGTGTAGTAACATTCAAACATGCAGAATTTGAAGGTAATGTCAGTGTGAAGTAAAGAAAACACACAGGGACGCCCCTCGAGAACAACAGCAGAGGACTAACTGGAGCGTTCTGCTTGTTTGGCAGCTGAATCTCATTCCATGTTGTGGTGTTTTGTGTTTGAGCCCAAATTATGATCTTGGTTTAATGTCAACCACGTAAAATCTTTCCGATTTTGATGGTCTCTCACCACTGTCTCCACTATCTAGTAACTCAGACATGCCTTCAATATACTATTACACTTTCCATAGGTCAAACCTCTGTTGCTATTAGTGTTAATGCTGATTGGTTGTCATTGAGAAGAGCGCTCTCGTGTTTTCCTGGTCCCACAAAGACAAGAGACAATTGTTTGCTGATTCCTTTGACTGAATACAGTGAAAAAGACTGAACTGACTGTCTCCCTTCACTTGTCAACAGCAGAAAAAAACAAATAGATATTTTTTAAATTATTACATGTCATGACATGTCTATGCCTGTGTGCTTTATAGGCTGTTGTGTGTTTGTTTATTGCAGTTAACAGAAAATCTCTTGGTTTAGGAGGATAATTCTCAAAAGACAAGGCTAATTTTAGGGTTAAGCATTCAAGGATCAGTTCACCAAAACAGAGCTGAAATAAATACTATGTTTATTAATCAGCAGAAAATTAATCTGTGACAATTTTAGATATTAATTTTAGTAATTTCCAAGCAAAAATGAAAAACTTTATGCTGGTACCAGCTTTTCAAATGTGAGAATTTGATGATTTTCTTTGTCATTTATCACTGTACACTTAATGTCTTTGGCTTTTGGTCTGTTGTGTGGATAAAGCAAGACATTTGAAAATGTCGCTTGTTTTTCGTTTCGTTTCAATGATATCTTAAAAATCTCAGATGCAACATTTCTTTAATCCACAGACTTCAATCTCAACCATAGGGACTATTTCTTAGAATATAGTTCATGTAAAATTTCCCCAGAAAAAAAATCATGACATGTTCAATTTTACCCATAATAACCCATACACATGATGGCCAGTGATATGAAAACGAGATCCAAGTTTTAATAAAATAAAAATGATCTGAAATGAATGGTGACCGCAGCCTCTCCACAGTTTCACTGCACAATGTCCCACTAATATGATGGTGAAGCTTCTGCTTTCTGTTTCTTGGCTCAGACTTGAGCCATTGTAGAGTTACCTCTGTTGACAGATAAAGAAAAACATGCAAGCAGACACAACAAACACAGTATATCTCTGTGTATGTGGGGGGTGTAATATTGTGCAACAATAAGAAATATTCAGCAAACACAGCATTACTGACCACAGTACTGTCAACTAGTTCTGGTTAACCAAGACATCTCTCTGCATTCTGCATGTAAGCATGCAAACTATAGTTGTGTAGCACATCTGGTTGTGTATGTTCATGAGTGTTTCAGTGTCGCCCCAAACCACTCTCCAACTTTGCTGTTTATCTTTTTCTCTTTATCTCTTGATGTCTTTCTTTGTTTTGTTTTCTCTTCTTTGAGATCAGTCGTGCCACTTTCTCTTTTTGTCTTTCTCCTCATCCTCATCCTCTTTCTACTTTTATCTTTCTCTTCTGTCTGTATTAAGCAGATGTGTGCAGGGTTTAAAGGAATTTGGTGCAGTTACACAATCTGTGCAGAGACATCTATCCTCCTTCCCTTCAACGATAAATATTCATGTCTTTGGTTCTGCTTAGAGCAAAGCGGTTTGGATAATTTATTCTCCACTGGGTCAAGAACGGCATGTTTGTCTGTGTGTACCTGTCTGTAGATATTATTGGGTGACTGAACCCACAAGATCTTTAACACACACATGTTATAACCCTGCGTGTACACACACACACACACACAGACACACACACACACACACACACACACACACACACACACACACACACACAGTGCAGTCTGATCGTAATCCTTTACACATTTTAATTTTAGCTCAGTGGTTCTACCTGTTTACTTTGTTTTGGTGAAATTCTTTAAACAGAGAGCCACAGTGTGCGTGCAGTGTGAGTTGACACAGTGAGTGCTCCCATCTGCAGCTATTTTGTGTTCATCCTAATGATGAAAAAAACATTCATTGTTTTGTCTCTTACTGTGAGACAGTCATTTTCACAGATGTCTGTGGGTTTTTTGCTCCCACAATTGTATTTTTCATAATGTATGCGAGTGAGTAAGAGTGGTGGGTAGTGTCTTTTGGCCATGGTGGAAAAACCTCTCAAATCTATATCTGCATGTAGAAAAATCTGAATGAAATTGTAAAATTTAGCATTGTACTGATAGTATCAGTATCAAAAGTAAAAGTCATTTGAAATCATCAGCGCTTTAACATGTAGTAAGAATTTATTAGATATTAAAAGTAGGTTTATCCAAAGCCAGTTATTGGTGAGCTTATTGTATGATTTGCATGTGAATCTGTATCCTGCAAAGACACCCATAACTGTTAGTGTCAGATAAATGATACAGAGTAAAATGTAGGCTACTGTATTTAAGATATCCTGGAATAAAATATATAAGTCCCACAAGTGGAAATATTCTTGTAAAGTGCCAGTAAAACTTTTACTTTTCCACATCTGTTCTCTGGTTTAGTAGCAGAGTTTCCCTCCCACCTTGCCCGAATCACCAATTAAAGGAATAGTTGCTCATTTTCTCAGAGAGAGTTAGATAAGATTGATACCACCCTGGTGCCTGCAGTTCGTAAGTAATGTATGTATCTACAACCAGCAGCCATTTAGCTCAGCATGTCTTCTGGAAACAAGGGGAAACCACTAGCCTGGTCCCGTCAATGGGAGCAAAAAAGTAAAAAGGCAAATGTTGTTTTTTTACACTTAAGTTTTTATACGACTTCAACTAACAAGATATAATATAATCATTGAGTTTTAGATGTGCAGGTAAGTAGATGTTTGTTACCTTTGGACAAAGCCAGGCTAGCTGTTTCCCTATGTTTCCAGTCTAAGCTAACAGACTATTGGCTGTAGTCGCATGACATGAAAGTAGAGTCAGTCCTTTCCGCTTTGGCAAGACATATTTCCCAAAATGGTAAACTGTTCTGTTAACAATTGCATCCAACATATTTCTTAACTCTGGTTTCAACACAACAACAAAACCCTGTTTCCACGAGTGAATTACTTCAGTGCACATCGATGTCCATTTCATTCATTCAAATAATCAGAGTCTGTATTGGTATTAATCTCATGACTCACCACCAGACCTTTACATTTTCATTTACTTTGTTAGTATTGTAAACATGTTTAATTTTGTTTTCATACACCCTACAAGATCAGAGGAAAAGCATCACACATGGATTTGGTTTTGATGTGGATACTCCCTTTAACTAGATCATCAGTTGGATGCTCCTGCCGTCCCCCCTGCTGCTGGAAACTACCGTGCCTGTTCCACTCCTCAATGGCATTCTTGTGTTAATGCATGAATCATGACACTTTGACTGTGCTTCTCTTTCTTCCTTTCCCTCGCTCTCATTCATATCTTTCTCCCTTTCCCTCTCTCTCACTCTCTGTCTCTCAGTAACGGTTTAACCCTCCACAGATGACTTGCTTTTGGGACTTCCTCTGAAGTGCTGATGGGTCACACGCATGACGACCAGGTTAACAAGCAGGCAGGTTCGGGAGGTTGGGGATAGAGGGTCATGGTCAAAGGTCAGGATAACAGGGAAATCCCAGAGCTCAATGCAGGGACACTCCTCCACCTCCTGTGGGATGATTACTTCAGAAATCTGCTTTGATGTGCAGCTCGTCTTGAGCCCTTTTTCTTCAACAGGTGACAAAAAACTTTTGTTACATATTCTGCTTTCTTGTCACTATTTTATGCCTTCTAGTCTTTGCTATAAACTGTTAGCTCTGTTAGTATTGGTTAATTTAAACCCACTGTTACAGTATATATATGTGTACGTCCTGATGTATTTAGGAGAATGGTGCACCAAGGTCAGAGCCCATGATGCAGGGATGCAGCTGTTTTATCATATGACAGGAAAGACTCTGTGAAGAGTGTTCACTTTCTAATGTACACATAAAACAAGTTTCTATTTATTGTAGATTTTTGTGTTGCTAGAATGAAGTAAAATGCTGCAACTAAAAATGATGCAAAAGAACATCCATTACAAAATACACAACCCATCGTCATAGATTTTTGTTTTGTGTTTTCTTTCCACGCACGTCATCTCTGCGCTCTAATACAAGCTGAGGAGATATGAGATTCAGTAGTGACCTTCTGTTGGTTCGTCTGTACATGTGTGATTTTTACATTAATATTAAAATGTTTCTATAAATTATATCTGAAAAATTCCACTGTCTGAGCAGCAGTGCCGTCCGCTTCCTGTCCACATGTCAGCAGTATGACTTGTTTGAAGTGAACACGGTAGTCACTCATGCAAGCTGGAAAACATAACAAAGATATTAAATTTAATTAGTCATTAATCACAAGTTCCCCTTAAATTGACTGTGAAAATGCACTGGAGAAAGAATGGAAAAGCAGCAGTTTAAATGACAATTTAAAGCCCGTCACACCACGGTGGCGTCTTCCTCTGTGTAAATCACAGTCATGGCTGTAAATGCCTGAATGGAAACTCTTTGATCACTGTGAAAAAAATGAGAGAGAGAGAGAGAGAGAGAGGGAGAGAGAGGGGGGGAGGATGTTTGCATTTCACTGGTGAGGCGCACCCCAGGTGTTGCCAGGTCATCTTTTTCCGACTGGACACATGGACACCTTTGGGTGAATTTAGAAATCTTTTTAACGCTTTACGAACAGTTTGAGTCAAAGAGTTGACACACTGAACAAACCTGGTCGCAAACTCGTCATCCTAGCAGCACAAACATGTCAAATTGATTTTTATTTGGAAAAATACTTCTGTAATATGTAATATGACTGCCCTCAACACACACACACAAACTCATTACATACTGTCTCTGTGTGGTGGGGGTGTAGCTGCCGATAGCTGATAGCTCTTCAGCAGGTACATGTCACCTCATCCTGCTCTTTGATAAGCACAGACACTTCCCTTTAGCATGGAACTGACAAACACACACACACACACACACACACATTTTTATAAAAGAAGTGGCAGTCCCATGAGAGGTGGGTCAGAGGAGATGGGCTGACATGACCAGCGGACCACTGCACTGAGTGGAGAAGGGTTGACCTCTGTGGCTGTGTCATAACTAACCTGGCAAATTTAAAAAAAAAAATGCATTACTTTGTTTGTCAGTGTAACAGCGCAGAAATTACTGCTCACCTTGGTGAACAGGTAGCATTTGATCAAGTCATTCATTTGATGTCAGAAACAGAAAAAAATACCTCAAGGTGTCAGCTCTGCTGTACTGACACAATATAAGTGAGTGAGAAAGGAAAATGGACCGCAGAAGACCCAGAGACAAGTAGTGGTGCTGTGTCTGAACTCAAAGTTTTCAAAAACTTTTCCTATGTGTGCAAAAGAGAAAGTATGTGTTTAAAGGAGATAGAGTGAACGAGAGGGTCAAAATGACTCACTATAGTCTCACCTAGAGGATGAGTAAGATGATCGGCAAAGCACAAGAAAGGAAGAAAGAAATCTCACAGAAGCCTTAAATAGTACAAATGAGTCTCTCTCTCTTTAGCATGTATTCGTCAAAAGGAACAGGATGTGTGTGTGTGTGTGTGTGTGTGTGTGTGTGTGTGTGTGTGTGTGTGTGTGTGTGTGTGTGTGTGTGTGTGTGTGTGTGTGTGTGTGTGTGTGTGCAAGCAAGCGAGCAAGAGAGTTTACAGGATCAGCACATTGGCAGTATAGAGCTTTGTCATTCCCCTGCTGTTTCAGCAGTTTACCTGCCTCCCCAGCTTCTGACCTATTCCAAGATTTCCACATCAGTATCACACATTCAGTAGTGGTTGTAATGTCAGTGTTCGAACAAGCCACATGTCACTTTGGCCAATTGTAGTGCTGAAAACATGTGAGATGGTCCACTTCAGAGAATCATCGAGTGTGATGGTGCACACAGCAGCAACCCTACTGGGATTCTGCTGCCATTAAGTGTGTGTGTGTGTGTGTGTGTGTGAGTGAGAGAGTGTGTGATCAAACCTGTCACGCAAACAAGGTTCCGCAGTGGATTGGAAAAATTTTTCGAACAACAGTAAAAGGATGTGAGAGTAAACCACACGGCTGAAAACAGTCACATTTCTCCTACATCACTGCAAAAGGATCATTTAATATGTCAGCATGTTTGTGAGGAAAAGTCACATTTCTACAGCAGGACTCCAGTTTGAGAAAATAATGGCTGTCATGACAGCGGAGCGATCATTCCAGTGGTTTCTTATGTTTAAGCCCATTAGCCATATAACTCTCATGCAGTTTTCCAAAGCATACCATAAGTTTCAGGCTGATTTCCTATCTTTTTGAAGATATTGGAAACCTGCCTAGCAAGGGAAATACATCACAGAGGGTATTTTGTCCTGTTTATTTATTTCTATTAATTTATTTGTAAAAGTTACAATATTGTGGCGAGGTGATGCACTTCTCGCCGGTGCATTTAAGGATTCAAGATATGCGAGTGTATGAGTCAAATACACACTGTAGCTTTTTAATTCAAGAAGGGGCCAAATTCATGTTATCCTTGTAAACAGCAAATATCAAACGTGTATGGTTTTTTGTATTTCGTGTTTTTTTCGTTGACTACATTGTTTCTGCAATGCAGCCATCGAATTTCACATGTTGGAGCTTCCATGAATGCTTCACAACTGCATTACCAAGTGTTTCAGCTAAGGTGAAATAGAATAAAAGAAAGTCGCTTACCTCAAGAAAGTTTCACTGCCCCGCAGACTGACCTTCGCACACGAATGAAAGGAAAATAGTGGTTGCAGATGTAAGGATGTATGATGCGCTTTGGAAAATGGTTAGCAGTCATGTGAGGTATAATTAAATGGGCTAAAACGTGCAAAGTCACCGCTATGGCCATAGATCTCAGTTTGACTGTGTGTGTGTGTGTGTGTGTGTGTGTGTGTGTGTGTGTGTGTGTGTGTGTGTGTGTGTGTATGCTAGTGTGTGTGTATTAGGTTACTAACAGGATCATCTCCTACCGTCAATGAGGTGTGAACCCCAGACTTCTCACGCCCCTACCAGCACTGCCACTACCCCCTTTACACCAGCCCAGGTGTCAAAGCCCCCACTGAGGTGACACTTATCACTGGTCTGGGAAAGAGCTGCTCTGCAACAACACACACACACACACACACACACGCACACAAACACTCAGATACCAGAGGACAACTTGGGTTGGAAAATGTCTCTCCCTCTCACCAGATATTAAATCTATAGATTATCAGGTCTGGACAAGAATGATAAAATGACTGAGTGTGGCAACTGTGTGAGCAGCACTGGTTCAAGAACTGTCTTTTAGGTTTCCCAACTGTCTCAGCTCTGTCTATTAAACTGTCCATTCAAAGATATTGCCTCTGTACTATTCACTGATCTACATTATCAAGCACACTAGCTGGCTCAGCATGTTGGGCCTCATCTTACATATTAACACAGACACACACTCACTCCCAGATTTATCTACGACTACCTGACTGGTGTCTGTTTTTAGGCTGTGTATCTTGCTCTGTTCTCCCTCCTCCTTTCCTCTGAAGATAAATATGTCACTCGCACTACAGAAGATGTGTGTGTGTGTGGCTGAGAGAGAAAGTGTGTGTGTGCCGACAATTTGGGATGTTGAGTCACCCACTGTAGGGCAGATAACTCAGCAGACAGATAAACACATCAGCATTAAGAACCCAAAACTATTCATTTTGACCAAGATTATGGCAGAATGAATTACAACACACTTATCAGAGTAGTACTTTGTTATTATGAACTCAGTGGAAACCTTTACAGGTTCACTGTGCAACAGAATACCTCAACAGGACAAACATGCAAGGAAAAGAGTACACAATATAAACAGATGTGGAGGACAGTAGCCAAATGGTTTCAGAAGTGACCTTGTGACCAGAGGGTCAGTGGTTCAAATTCCTGGACTGCCTGGTGGGGAAAGTGGCTGAAAAACTGTCATCAAGATGGTATGAAACAAGGTTTCCAATACTCAGTCGCTGCAGTGGATCTGTTCACTCAGTGTCCTCAGTGTGGTTTATGCTGTACTTGGCAGCTGCCAGATGTTACAAACAGTCTTTCTGTGACAGTCCTCACTAAGACTGTATGTCACTGAGAAGTTAATTAAACAACTTGATTATCAAATAGGCAAAGTGAAGAAAAGCTGACAAATGGTAGATAGCAAATAGAATTTAGAAAATTGCCAGATGGTAAAATTAAGATTCGCTAAAATAATATCTTCATATTCACTGTTAATCAAATGAATCCTTATAATGTGAAAATGTTAGCATTACTGTCAAACCCACTGATAGCTTTTCAACTCTGTGCTGCTTTTACATGATTTCTACTCGTTGTTTTGTTGAGCTGGGCTGCCTGCTTGAGTCTCTGTGGCTCCCTCCAGGTAACTGTTTGCACACGTTAGCTTGTCGCTGTGGGTTTGTTTTGGAGTCAACTTCGCGCCCTCATGACTGCAAGCTGTATCCTGTATCATCTCAGAAACACTTGCTACAACAGATGAAGCTATGTTTTCCTATTAGATAACCTCAGTTATTATATTACATTAGGATTCAGTGTGCCTCATATGAGGTCTCACATACCTTTTGAATCTCCTCCTAGTTAAACAAAAATGGTTGAATTGCTGTTTTATCCTGTGGTGCTGTACGTATATGATTCTGTCCACCTGACAAACAGAAATCTGCAGCTTTCATTTACTGAATCTGCTAAGTGGCTTTTCTGATAAACTCTCAGGCCACTGAAAGGAAAAGTTACTGCTGCAACACGTTCAGGAAGATAAAGGCTCCGCTGCTCTTTTGTGGCTCTGGACAATCCATTGATAGGCAGTCTGCCACAGTCACTGCAGGCGTCTACTGAAAATGTTCATTTATTTGTGGGTTTAGTTGGATTATACTGTTAGAAGTATAATAAAAAGTGAAAAGCAGGTTTAAGTTCTATTGGAGCAGGGATGTCTGCTTTGTCAGACTTCTTTTTGCAGAGGTTATTAACCTCTTCTGCCCTGTTGTCCCATTTTTAATTCTCAAAATTTGTGAGAGCAATGAATAAGCTCTTATTTTGTCATGACAGTATTTTAATTATACTATATTAAAACAAATCACACACATATACACATCACCAGGGATCTCCCATGATCCCGTCTGCATATAAATCATGAATAGGGTAAGCTGTGTTGAACAATGGCAGTGACTGTTTGTCTCAAGTTGTTTCTTATCAGCAATAACAACTCTCCATGTTTATCAGTAAAAAATTGAATAAAATTGATGAGTATCTCTTGTGTTGTGTATATAATCAGTGTTGCCCCTTTAAATGAAGGTGTCTTGACTTTTTGGATCCCAGTAACAACAGGTTGCCACTTCTTGTGGAACCTATGTGGGTAGTCTAGACAGTTGTGCTGTAATTGTCTGTGCAATCGCATGTGACATCCCTATGATAACAGCTGTCGTCCTCATAATTGCTATTATCCATTCTGCTGTCCCCTGTAATCTGTACTGTCCCACATGAGGAGTCTTCTAGGTGACACTTAGCCTCCAACAGAGACAAGACTTGATGTGTCACAACTTGGCAGCCTTCACATGTAAATGTTGCAGTGATGATGTAAGTATTCATCACACCTGCCTAGAGTCTGCATGTGGTTACCATTTAAAAACTATTTAAATTAGCCTTCTTTTAAATTCTGGCCTTTGATAATCATATGTTATCCGGAACCAAAAGATCCAAACACCAGTGAAATGGGCTGCATACATATCTAAATATAAATAAAACTATGGGTTAGGGCAGAAAGTGTTTACATGTTCGTCTGCATAATTGTGGTTATTTTAACACAAATGTAACTTTGCATAAAATAAGTGGTGACATCAAATCAAATCCATTCATGTTTTTCATAAGAGGGACTTTACTGACAGCAGCTTACGCATAGAATAAACCATAAAACGGCACACTCCACTCTAATGATTTATTGTGATGTTTTGGGGAGCAATTTTTCAAGGATAATTTCTTTACTTATACAAAACATACACTTAAAAAGCCATCAACCACCTGACAGCAATTATGTTAATTATGAAGTTTGTACCATAACCAGCACTTCTGGTGTGTGTTTACCACTTCCATGTTTCAGTAGCATAGATAAAAAAATATTTTTAAACCCAAAAGACACATGCAGGGAGGGAAAGAAAGAATAAAATACTATATAATCCCAAAACATTATGGACAACGAAAGCCCAATACACACAGCCACACACATATAATTTCTAGTACATTAAAAGCTCATTAAAATGATTTTTATGTATAGGATAATGATGTTTGTCCTTAATGCCATCTCATCTGTCCAGAGTCACAGAGACATTAAATGGGAGGTGAAAAGAAAAGAGCAAATGTGCCATCTAGTGTATGCAGGCAGGAAGCAAAATACACCACTGCATGAAAGTAGAGGTAGTAGCTATCATGTGCCTAAAATTTATAGATTGCTTCGCTCTATTATTACCTCACGTTATCTTCACATAGATTCTAATATTATTAATACTCAATGTTTGTGCATTTGATTTGTAGCATTTCCAGTTGTATGCGCTCATATGTGGCCATAAGGAATCTTCATTTAACCGTGGCAGTAGTCTCACCATGACTGAGTGCTGTAATTATTGCAAGCCCAAATATTTTCACCATTTGTTTTCTGTTTTCTCCAGGGTTCACTTTTAAGACTCTTTAAGACCTTTTTAATATAGAATGAAATTAAATATCTGTTTCACTTTCATACCGACTGGAGTTTGAAAGATATCAATGAAACCCAGTTGAGATGATGTGGCCTGGAATTATTTATCAAGTACATGTGTTGTGTATATAATCAGTGTTGTCCCTTTAAATTAGGATGTCTTGACTTTTTGGATCCCAGTAACAACAGGTTGCCACTTCTTGTGGAACCTATGTGGGTAGTTTAGACGGTTGTGCTGTAATTGTCTGTGCAATCGCATGTGACATCCCTATGATATGATGCTCTGTTTGAAATTTTCATTCACATCTACAAACGATAGCCTACTGAAAACCAGGGCAATAACACAACTTTTATTTTGAATATATGGAGCTCCGTACTTCCTTCTGCCAAGTTGAACCTAACGAGGAAGACGAACCTTGGTCGTCGTCTGCCGACGAAAGGACTTCGCGGTGAAGTAAAAATACACAAAACAAAATGAACACTGTCGAAAAGAAGTTAGCGGACCTGATACGTGAACACCCGAACCTGTACGACCAATCGCGGCGGGACTACAAAGACAGTCTAAAGGGGCATTTGTCGTGGAAAGAAATCGCAGGCGCCATGGAAAAGCCGGAGGAAGAGGTGAGGGTGAAATGGAAAAATCTGCGCGACAAGTTCTGTAAAGCGAAGAAGCGAATGGCCAAGAGAAACGACCCCCTGCTGGACGACGAGGAGAACCAGGTGGAGAGGCCCGTCCCGGTGCTGTACAACCAGCTGGCCTGGCTCAGCGACTATGTGAAACCCAGAGTGGAAACTGGCATGGGAGAAACAAACGAGGTGTGCGATAACCTGTCCGCCATTTGTTGATTTAAAATGTATTCCCGCCTATGGGTTTTAAAATACTAGCAGTCATTAGCTAACTACTTAGTTAGGCCTACGGACTCATCGCCACTGCTAACAATAGGTTAACTATACTTATATATGACGGAGCTGTAGACATACTCCTAGTTTTTTAACACTAACTACATTTATGTTTTTTTTCACAAGCTAAACGCACGAAACATTCACGGAGACATTCATCACAGCTGCCTCTCAGCATATCCGGGTTTAGTTTTCAAAATAAGAGCACTTGGTGGAAAACCGATTGTTAACCTTATATGGGGCAGCAAAACATGACAAACGAGTTGCAGTGCCACCATGCGTGTATCAAAGCAGAACCTCACAACTGAAGTAACCAATATCATTTTTGCCTTCATACTGGGAATACCCTCTCTTAATGGAAATCACATGTTTTTTTTAAAAATTGTATCTCTCTTTTGTGAAAAAGGACAATTGAGCAAGCATAACTGAAAACACTTGTGAGGGGGTGCAGTCTTTAAATTAGATTATTTAAGAGTTATAACATGGTATGCACTGAGCTGCACAATTTACAAAGGCAAAGTGTACTTGTTTGTGTTATGTAGTGGATAAAATATATTGTGTCTATATCATATCCTTGATATTTCTGTAGTGAAATCAGTTGTAACTTAGTAGCCAATACTGATATATTTGTGACAAGCTAATATTTGCCAATAATATCAGCCTGTAGATTAATCAGTCAAGCTCCATACAACAGTATAATACAAAATGATACAAATTTCTCTATTTTAAAAATGTATTTTAAAAATAATTCTAAATATTTTATTTTCATCTGTAGACTTGCAAGAAAGTAGAAACCCAGTCAAAGCAAACCTATTTAGTTCATAGTAGGAGGTACAGTGTAGGTTATACAAGGGACTTGGACTTTGTTTGGCTGTGATCAACAAGAGCTGTTCATTCATACCACACAGGTAGCTGGAAGTGGCGATGATGTGGAGAAACAGCGTGATAAAGATGAGAAGGAGATGCATGGTCCTCTGCCGATCGTTAGTACCAGTTTTTCTACTGCGGAGTCCTGTCCAACCAACCATCAGAAGATGGGAGGCTTTCTTAAACGTAAAAGGCAAGCAACCACAGAAACTGAGATAACATCTGCAGATGCCCTCACCAATGTCAGAGATGAAGATGAACTGTTTCTGCTCAGCCTGCTGCCGTCACTGAAGAGGCTTACCATTAAAAAAAGAATGGAGGTGCGGATGAAATTCCAACAGGTGCTTTATGCTGCAGAGTTTGAGGACTAACAGGCTCAAAAGGCAATGGAAATTTTGGTAAGTGGTAGGGGTTGATTTGCCATATTTACACTTTATGATTCATACTTGTAAATAGACTGTTTTTAGAAGTTGTTTTTTTTTTTTAGCAATTATGACTTGTTTATATTTATTTTTGGTGAACTATCCCTGTTAAAATATATCAAAATAGATAGGTGTAGCTGACCATGTATCAAGAGCTTTCTCTCTTTGTTTCAAAACAGAGAAAATGTATCTAATTTTGAATGTCGGTGATAGGTGAAATACAATGGCCCCATAATAACTGCCTCTTTTTTGAAGGTCATAGTGTTCATTCATCTCATTTTAGAGGTTGTATGTTGTGATATTGTTATATTAGATTGTATCAAAATACTGCATTATGTTTTTGATATTTTGTCCACTCACATTTATTTAATTGAACTAGGGCTCAGGCTGGGCTGGACAAAACATGTACACGTGTATCTGTTGAACTGGTAACTCAGAATAATGAAACATCAGAAATTTTGTTTGCCATCGGTTGACTGACTTTTCTAGTGAATAGTTCTTTTATATTTACAGTTAGAATACACATATGCCACAATAAAATAGTTTAACTAATTAACATAGTTCATGTTGCTGTTGCCAGATAAATCCTGATGACAGCATAGTACCATCTCTCATTACCTGGAGTTTAACAAAACTAATTTCAGTGTAACATTTTGAATGACTGCAAATATGGATTGAGTTGTTTTCTTTACTTTTAAGCTACAAAGTTGGGAAACTATTCTATCCAAAAATCATTCTGCTTGCCAACGCTTGCCAATTCATTTCAAATCATTTTTGTGGATTAGACAAAGTTCACTGACTCAGCATTGCAGCTCCTTTATCTTTCTGAAAGGATTCATCCTATTGTATACATTTTACAAATAAATATTCTCTTGCTCCTGAAAAACAGTTTTGCTTCCTATTGTTTTTCTTAGTCTATACATAAAAAAAGCACTCTGTATTCAAACCTAAGAGTCGCTGTCGCTAAAATGTGTTGGTGTTACACATTATAATCACAGTCTGTGATCCAAATGTACATGAATGATCACCCCATTCACAAATTTCTGATTACAATTTGGGACCTGCTCTTACTCCCGAATTGACTGACACAGACCCATAATAGAAAACAACAAAATCAAAACTAATTGATATTCTGTGCTGCCATTAAAGATCTGTTTACATCAGTAATGTTAAACACACTGTAGAAAACAGGAATCCATTTTCAGGTAAGAAAAGGGTCATTTTTAAAATGAGACTCTTCAGTTATACAGTATGTAGGAATGTGTGTATTATGGTTAAAAGTATTACTGATTGGGCCTTTTAAATATTTGTATTTTTATCAAGGACATAGGTTTGGTCTCAACATGGGTAGGGACGCAACAACCCCGCCATCCCTCTAAAACAATAAGATTGGCTTTTTAATGCTGTGAACCAAACGGTTTATGAACATAATATAATATCTGAGTCTGATCCAAATTTCCAGACATGAAATATATGTACATATTAAGTAAAATCATATATATAGCTTTTTTTAAATGTAACCCATATGTAATAATTTTAATAAGCCTGTTTGAATGAAGTTGCATTTTATGAGTATTTCATATATGTTATAAACGTATATCTTCATATATCCAGAGGATGTATATATGTCATAATAATATATCCTCTTATAGGTGACACATGACATCCCTCTTGATATAGGGACATCAATGTCATATATATGTCATGAGTCATCATATACTCAGGCAAAGAAAGTCATCTTATACTAAGGCATAAAAAATTCATAGTATAATGAGGCATAAAGGAAGTCATCGTGCAGTAAGTCATAAAATAACCCCATATTATATTAATGGCATGAAGACATCATAGTATAGTAAGGCATAAAAACTCCTAGTATATTAATGCATACAAATGCCATTGTATAGTAATGGAACAAAAACTTCATACTATAGTAAAGCATAAAAAGTCAGAGTATAGTAAGATATAAAAATGTCATAGTATAATAAGGCATAAAAAACGGCATTGTATAGTAATGGAATAAAAACTTTAAAGTACTGTTTGGTAAGGCATGAAAAGTCATAGAATAGTAAGGCATAGAAAAGGCATATAAACATCATAGTATAATAAAGAAAAAAAAGTTGTAAAAACATCATAGTATAGTAAGGTATTGAAAGTGGTAAAAAATATCATAATACAGTAAGGCATTGAAAGTGGTATAAACGTCATAGTATAGTATGGCATAAAAACGTCATACAAATGTCATAGTATAGTAAGGCATTAAAAGTGGTAAAAATGACATAGTATAGTAAGACATGAACAGTCATAAATATAGTAAGTCATGAAGAGTCATAAAAACATCATAGTATAATAAGGCAAAGAAAGTCATAAAAAAACCCATACTATAGTAAGGCAGAAAAACATCATAAAAACGTCATAGTATAGTAAGGCATAAAAAGTAAAAAAAAAACATCATAGTATAATAAGGAATGAAAAGTCATAAATACATCATAGTATAATAAGGTATGAAAAGTCATAAAAACATTATAGTATAATAAGGCATGAAAAGGCATAAAAATATCATAATATAGTAAGGCATGAAAAATCATAAAAATATCATAGTATAGTAAGGCATTGACAGTGGTAAAAACGTCATAGTATAGTAAGGCATGAAAAGTCATAAAAACATCATATTATATTAAGGTATAAAGAGTCATAAAAACCCTATACTATAATAAGGCATAAAAAGGTCATAGTAAAGTAAGGCATAAAAAACAATAAAAACAATGTGTAAGGCATAAAAATATCATAGTATAATAAGCCATGAAAAGTAATAAAATCATCATAGCCTAGTACAGCATTAAAAGTCATAAAAACATCATATTATATTAAGGTATAAAAAGGCATAAAAATATCATAATATAGTAAGGCATGAAAAATCATAAAAATATCATAGTATAGTAAAGCATTGACAGTGGTAAAAACGTCATAGTATAGTAAGGCATGAAAAGTCATAAAAATGACATAGTACAGTAAGGCATAAAAAGACAGAAAAATATCATAGTATAGTAAGGCATAAAAAGTATGACTATAGTAAGGCATAAAAAACGCCATTGTATAGTAATGGAATAAAAACTTCATAGTATGGTAAGGCATAAAAAGTCATAGAATAGTAAGGCATTAAAAGTCATAAAAAGGAAATAGTATGGTAAGGCATAAAGAGGCATAAAAACGTCATAGTATACTGATGTTGGCATTAGCACCTTGTGTTCCTTTTTTTCCCTCTTGTGCGCTGCTATTTTCCCCTCCCTCCTGTTTGTTTGTCTCCTTTTTGTGATCTGTGTCTGTATAAGTGTGTGTGTGTGTGTCAGCTGGTCGAGGCTTCCTGGTTCCTGCTCCCTCCAGTCTCCATACTCACCTGCTTCTCATCATAAAATCAACTCCACAACCGGCCGCAGTATAAAGGACCAGTTCAACTTACTATTCTTTACCAGATCTCCCGTTTGTACAAGTGATATTAATGCTACGGCCAAGCTCGGCTTGCTGTTTGCTCTGAGTCTTTCTGAATGTTTTGTAATCCTGTTGTTTTTGTGCTTCAGATTCATACTCCAGTCATCCTGCCATCCTGCCACACTTCTGTCTTGTCTTACCAGCTTAGATTTTGTTATCCAAATACCAAAACCTTACAAAGAAGGCATAAAAAAATCATAGTATAGTAAGGCATGAATAGATCATAGTATACAACACAAAAAATTTATAAAAATATCGAAGTATCATGAGGTATTAAAAATCATAAAAACGTCATAATGTAGTAAGTAATGTAAAGTCATGAAAACGTCATAGTATAGTAAGGCTTAAAAATGTAAAGAAAACGTCATAGTATAGTAAAGCATGAAAAAGAAAAGAAATGTCATAGTATAATGAGGCATTAAAAGTAATAAAAACGCAATTGTATATTAAGGCATAAAAAGCAAAAATAACATATTAGTATAGAAAGGCATAAAATTGTCATTAAATTGAGGCATAAAAAGTCATTAAAAAGACATAGTGTACTAAGGCATAAAAAGTTGTAAAAACCCGATACTATAGTTAGGCATAAAAACGTCATAGAATATTAAGGCATAAAAGGTCATTAAATAGACATAGTAAGGTAAGTCAAGAAAAGTGTTGAAAATGAAATTTTATAGTGAGGCATAAAATCATCATAAGATAGTAAGGCAAGAGAAACTGTACAAACATCATAGTATAGTAAGGCATAAAGTCATCATATTAGAGTAAGGCATAAAAGTAATGAAAACCTCATAGTATAGTACCGCATGAAAAGTCAGAAAAACATCATAGTAGAATAAGTCATAGAAACAACATAGTATAGTAAGGCATAAAAAGTCATGAAAATGATATAGTACAATAAGGCATAAAGAGTTCATAGTACAGTAAGTCATAAAAAGGCATAAAAACGTCATAATATAGTAAGGCATTAAAACATGATAGTAGTAAGGCATTAAAAGTCATTGAAATGACACAGTATATTAAGGCATAATAAGTCATAAAAATGTCATAGTATGATAAGGAATAAAAAGGCATAAAAACGACATAGTATAGTCAGGCATAAAAAATAATGAAAATGATATAGTACGGTAGGGCATAAAAAGGTCATAGTACATTAAGGCATAAAAAGGCATAAAAACGACATAGTATAGTAAGACATAAAAAGTCATGATACCGATATAGTACAATAAGGCATAAAAAGGCATGAAAACATCATACTATAGTAAGGCATTATAACATGATAGTAGTAAGGCATTAACAGTTATAAAAATGACATAATATAGTAAGGCATAATAAGTCACAAATGTGTGATAGTATAATACGGCATAAAAAGGCATGAAAACGATATAGTATGGTAAGGCATAAAAACGTCATAGGATAGTAAGGCATTAAAAAACATAAAAATGACATAGTATAGTGAGGCATAATAAGTCATAAAAACATCTTAGTATGATAAGGCATAAAAAAGTCATTGTACAATAAGGCATAATAAGTCATAAAAATGTCATACTATAATAAGGCATAAAAAGGCATAAAAACGACATATTATAGTAAGGCATAAAAAAATCATAGTATATTAATGCATAAAAGGTCATACAATAGCAAGGCATAAAAAGGCATAAAAACGTCATGGTATAGTTAGTCATAAAAATGTCATAGTATATTAAGGCATAAAAATTCATAGTGTATGAAGGTACAAAAAGTCATATTATAGTACGGCATAAAAATTCTTATTACAGTAAGTCATAAAAAGTCAAACTATAGTAAAACATAATAACGTCATAGTATAATGAGGCATAAAAACGTCATGGTATAGTAAGGCATTAAAAGTCATAAAAATGCCATAGTATTGTAAGGCATTATAAGTCATAAAAACATCATAGTATAATAAGGCATAAAAAGTCATGAAAACGATATAGTACAATAAGGTATAAAAAGGTCATAGTACAGTAAGGCATAAGAAGGCATAAAAACCTCATAGTATAGTAAGGCATTAAAAGTCATAAAAACATCATAGTATAGTAAGGCTTTAAATGTCATAGTATATTAAGGCATAAAAAGATCATAGTATAGTTAGGCATTTAAAGTCATAAAAAGGTCATAGTGTAGTAAGGCATAAAAAGGCATAAAAACGTCATAGTATAGTAAGGCATTAAAAGGCATAAAAAGTCATAGTATAGTTAGGCATAAAAAGGTCATAGTACAGTCAGGCATAAAAAGGCATAAAAACATCATAGTATAGTAAGGCATAAAAACGTCATAGTATAGTAAGGCATTAACAGTCATAAAAAGGTCATAGTATATTAAAGCATAAGGAGTCATAGTATAGTAAGGCATAAAAAAGTCATAAAAACGACATAGTATAGTATGGCATAAAAACGTCATAGGGTAGTAAGACATTAAAAGTCATAAAAACATCATAGTATAATAAGGCCTAAAAAGTCATGAAAACAATATAGTACAATAAGGCACAAAAAGGTCATCGTATAGTAAGGCATAAAAAAGTCATAGTATAGTAAGGTATTAAAAGTCATAAAAATTTATGGTATATTAAGGAATAAGAAGTCATAGTATATTAAGGCATAAAAAGTTCATAGTATAGTTAGGCATGTAAAGTCATAAAAACGTCATAGTATAGTAAGGCATAAAAAGGCATAAAAACGTCGTAGTATAGTAAGGCATTAGAAGTCATAAAAAATTCATAGTATATTAAGGCATAAAAAGTCATAGTATATTAAGGCATAAAAAGGTCATAGTATAGTAAGGCATAAAAAGGAATAAAAACATCATAGTATAGTAAGGCATAAAAACGTCATAGTATAGTAAGGTATTAAAAGTCATAAAAATGTATGGTATATTAAGGAATAAGAAGTCATAGTATATTAAGGCATAAAAAAGTCATAGTATAGTTAGGCATTAAAAGTCATAAAAAGGTCATAGTATAGTAAGGCATAAAAAGGCATAAAAACGTCATAGTATAATAAGGCATAAAAAGTCATGAAAGCAATATAGTACAATAAGGCATAAAAAGGTCATAGTATAGTAAGGCATAAAAAGGCATAAAAACGTCATAGTATAGTAAGGCATTAAAAGTCATAAAAAAGTCATAGTATAATAAGGCAAGAAAAGTCATGAAAACAATATAGTACAATAAGGCATAAAAAGTCATAGTATAGTAAGGCATAAAAAGGCATAAAAACGTCATAGTATAGTAAGGCATAAAAATGTCATAAAAAAGTCATAGTATAGTATGGCATAAAAAAGTCATAAAAATGACATAGTATAGTAAGGCATTAAAAGTCATAAAAATGTCATAGTATTGAAAGGCATTAAAAGTCATAAAAAAGTCATAGTATAGTATGGCATAAAAAAGTCATAAAAATTACATAGTGTAGTAAGGCATTAAAAGTCATAAAAATTACATAGTGTAGTAAGGCATTAAAAGTCATAAAATGGTCATGGTATATTAAGGAATAAAAAGTCATAGCATATTAAGCCATAAAAAAGTCATAGTATAGTAAGGCATAAAAAGGCATAAAAACGTCATAGTATTGAAAGGCATTAAAAGTCATAAAAAAGTCATAGTATAGTATGGCATAAAAAAGTCATAAAAATGACATAGTATAGTAAGGCATTAAAAGTCATAAAAACATCATAGTATAATAAGGCATAAAAAGTCATGAAAACAATATAGTACAATAAGGCATAAAAAGGTCATAGTATAGTAAGGCATAAAAAGGCATAAAAACGTCATAGTATAGTAAGGCATAAAATGTAAAAAAAAAAACATCATAGTATAATAAGGAATGAAAAGTCATAAAAACATAGTATAATAAGGCATGAAAAGTCATAAAAACATTATAGTATAGTAAGGCATGAAAAGTCATAAAAACATCATATTATATTAAGGTATAAAGAGTCATAAAAACCCTATACTATAATAAGGCATAAAAAGGTCATAGTAAAGTAAGGCATAAAAAACAATAAAAACGATGTGTAAGGCATAAAAATATCATAGTATAATAAGCCATGAAAAGTAATAAAATCATCATAGCCTAGTACAGCATTAAAAGTCATAAAAACATCATATTATATTAAGGTATAAAAAGGCATAAAAATATCATTATATAGTAAGGCATGAAAAATCATAAAAATGACATAGTACAGTAAGGCATAAAAGTATGACTATAGTAAGGCATAAAAAACGCCATTGTATAGTAATGGAATAAAAACTTCATAGTATGGTAAGGCATAAAAAGTCATAGAATAGTAAGGCATTAAAAGTCATAAAAAGGAAATAGTATGGTAAGGCATAAAGAGGCATAAAAACGTCATAGTATACTGATGTTGGCATTAGCATCTTGTGTTCCTTTTCTTACCCTCTTGTGCTCTGCTATTTTCCCCTCCTTCCTGTTTGTTTGTCTCCTTTTTGTGATCTGTGTCTGTATAAGTGTGTGTGTGTGTGTCTGCTGGTCGAGGCTTCCTGGTTCCTGCTCCCTCCAGTCTCCATACTCACCTGCTTCTCATCATAAAATCAACTCCACAACCAGCCGCAGTATAAAGGACCAGTTCAACTTACTATTCTTTACCAGATCTCCCGTTTGTACAAGTGATATTAATGCTACGGCCAAGCTCGGCTTGCTGTTTGCTCTGAGTCTTTCTGAACGTTTTGTAATCCTGTTGTTTTTGTGCTTCAGATTCATACTCCAGTCATCCTGCCATCCTGCCACACTCCTGTCTTGTCTTACCAGCTTAGATCTTGTTTGCCTACTCAGCTCTGTGGATTCCTGTTTGTGAATCTATGCCCGCCATTACCCTGCCGGACTGTTTACAGCCCCATTCCACACTTTAAACTAAAAGTTCAATTAAAGACTTGTTTTTGTCACTACTCTGTGTTCTTATTGTGGGTTCATATCATACAAAAACCTAGAAGGCATAAAAAAATCATAGTATAGTAAGGCATGAATAGATCATAGTATATAACACAAGTAGTATCTTGAGGTATTAAAAATCATAAAAACGTCATAATGTAGTAAGTGTGTAAACGTATGAAAACGTCATAGTATAGTAAAGCATAAAAAAGAAAAGAAACGTCATAGAATAGTGAGGCATTAAAAGTAATAAAAACGTAATTGTATATTAAGGCATAAAAAGTCATAAAAACGTCATATAATAGTAAGGCATAAAAAGGCAAAATAACGAATTAGTATAGAAAGGCATAAAATTGTCATTAAATTGAAAAAGTCATTAAAAAGACATAGTGTACTAAGGCATAAAAAGTTGTAAAAACTCGATACTATAGTTAGGCATAAAAACGTCATAGAATATTAAGGCATAAACAGTCATAAAAACGCTAATGTATTGTAAGGCATAAAAACCTAATAAAAAGTTCATAGTATAGTAAGGCATAAAAGGTCATTAAACAGACATAGTAAGGTAAGTCAAGAAAAGTGTTAAAAATGAAATTTTATAGTGAGGCATAAAATCATCATAAGATAGTAAGGCAAGAGAAATTGTACAAACATCATAGTATAGTAAGGCATAAAAAGTCATGAAAACGATATAGCACAATAAGGCATAAAGAGTTCATAGTACAGTAAGTCATAAAAAGGCATTATATAGTAAGGCATTAAAACATGATAGTAGTAAGGCATTAAAAGTCATTGAAATGACACAGTATATTAAGGCATAATAAGTCATAAAAATGTCATAGTATGATAAGGAATAAAAAGGTATAAAAACGACAAAGTATAGTCAGGCATAAAAAATAATGAAAACGATATAGTACGGTAGGGCATAAAAGGGTCATAGTACATTAAGGCATAAAAAGGCATAAAAACGACATAGTATAGTAAGACATAAAAGGTCATGATACCGATATAGTACAATAAGGCATAAAGAGTTCATAGTACAGCAAGGCATAAAAAGGCATAAAAACATCATACTATAGTAAGGCATTAAAACATGATAGTAGTAAGGCATTAACAGTCATAAAAATGACATAATATAATAAGGCATAATAAGTCACAAATATGTCATAGTATAATAAGGCATAAAAAGGCATGAAAACGATATAGTAAAGTAAGGCATAAAAACTTCATAGGATAGTAAGGCATAAAAAGGCATAAAAACGTCATAGTATAGTAAGGCATAAAAATGTCATAAAAAAGTCATAGTATAGTATGGCATAAAAAAGTCATAAAAATGACATAGTACAATAAGGCATAAAAAGGTCATAGTATAGTAAGGCATAAAAAGGCCTAAAAATGTCATAGTATAGTAAGGCATAAAAACGTCATATAATAGTAAGGCATTAAAAGTCATAAAAATGTCATAGTAAGGCATTGAAAGTCATAAAAAGTCATATTATAGTAAAGCATAAAAAGTCATTGTATAGTAAGGAGTTAAAACGTCATATAATAGTAAGACATTAAAAGTCATAAAAATGTCATAGTAAGGCATTGAAAGTCATAAAAAGTCATATTATAGTAAAGCATAAAAAGTCATTGTATAGTAAGGCATAAAAACGTCATATAATAGTAAGGCATTAAAAGTCATAAAAAAGTCATAGTATAATAAGGCAAGAAAAGTCATGAAAACAATATAGTACAATAAGGCATAAAAAGGTCATAGTATAGTAAGGCATAAAAAGGCATAAAAACGTCATAGTATAGTAAGGCATAAAAATGTCATAAAAAAGTCATAGTATAGTATGGCATAAAAAAGTCATAAAAATGACATAGTATAGTAAGGCATTAAAAGTCATAAAAATGTCATGGTATATTAAGGAATAAAAAGTCATAGCATATTAAGGCATAAAAAGGCATAAAAACGTCATAGTATTGAAAGGCATTAAAAGTAATAAAAAGTCATAGTATATAAGGCATAAAAAGTCATGAAAACAATATAGTACAATAAGGCATAAAAAGGTCATAGTATAGTAAGGCATAAAAAGGCATAAAAACGTCATAGTATAGTAAGGCATAAAAACGTCATATAATAGTAAGGCATTAAAAGTCATAAAAAGGCATAAAAACGTCATAGTATAGTAAGGAATTGAAAGTCATAAAAAGTCATATTATAGTAAGGCATGAAAAAGTCATAAAAAGTCATATTATAGTAAGTCATAAAAATTCATAGTATGGTAAGGCATGAAAAAGTCATAGTATAGTAAGGTATAAAAAAGACATAGTACAGTAAAGCATAGAAAGGCATAAAAACGACATATTATAGTAAGGCATAAAAACGTCATATAATAGTAAGGCATTAAAAGTCATAAAAAGTCATATTATAGTAAAGCATAAAAAGTCATTGTATAGTAAGGAGTAAAAACGTCATATAATAATAAGGCATAAAAAGTCATAGTATAGTCATAAAAAACACCATCATATAATAATGGAATAAAAACGTCATAGTATAGTTAGGCATAAAAAAGTCATAGTATACTAAGACATAAAGACGTCAAAACATAGTAAGACATAAAAACCTGTTAGTAAAGTAAAGTATAGTTTAATAAGGCACCAAAAGTCACAAAAAGTCATAGTATATTAAGGCATAAAAAGGTCATAGTACAATAAGGTATAAAAAGGCATAAAAACGTCATAGTATAGTAAGGAATAAAAAGTCAAAGTATAGTAAGGCATAAAAAGTCATAAAAAAGTCATAGTATATTAAGGCATAAAAAGTCATATAAAGATCTTAGTATAATAAGGCATAAAAAGTCATAAAAACGATATAGCACAATAAGGCATAAAAAGTTCATAGTATAGAAAGGCATAAAAAGGCATAAAAAAGTCATAGTATAGTAAGGCATTAAAAGTCATAAAAACGTCATAGTTTAATAAGGCACTAGAAGTCATAAAAAGTCATAGTATAGTAAGGCATAAAAACGTCATAGTATAATAAGGCATAAAAAGTCATGAAAACAATATAGTACAATAAGGCATAAAAAGGTCATAGTATAGTAAGGCATAAAAAGGCATAAAAACGTCATAGTATAGTAAGGCATAAAAATGTCATAAAAAAGTCATAGTATAGTATGGCATAAAAAAGTCATAAAAATGACATAGTATAATAAGGCATAAAAAGGCATGAAAACGATATAGTATGGTAAGGCATAAAAAGGCATAGTAAAGTAAGGCATAAAAACGTCATATAATAGTAAGGCATTAAAAGTCATAAAAATGTCATAGTAAGGCATTGAAAGTCATAAAAAGTCATATTATAGTAAAGCATAAAAAGTCATTGTATAGTAAGGAGTAAAAACGTCATATAATAGTAAGACATTAAAAGTCATAAAAATGTCATAGTATAGTAAGGAATTGAAAGTCATAAAAAAGTCATATTATAGTAAGGCATTGAAAGTCATAAAAAAGTCATATTATAGTAAGTCATAAAAATTCATAGTATGGTAAGGCATGAAAAAGTCATAGTATAGTAAGGTATAAAAAAGACATAGTACAGTAAAGCATAAAAAGGCATTAAAACGACATATTATAGTAAGGCATAAAAACGTCATAGTATAGTAAGGCATTAAAAGTCATAAAAAAGTCATAGTATAATAAGGCAAGAAAAGTCATGAAAACAATATAGTACAATAAGGCATAAAAAGGTCATAGTATAGTAAGGCATAAAAAGGCATAAAAACGTCATAGTATAGTAAGGCATAAAAATGTCATAAAAAAGTCATAGTATAGTATGGCATAAAAAAGTCATAAAAATGACATAGTATAATAAGGCATAAAAAGGCATGAAAACGATATAGTATGGTAAGGCATAAAAAGGCATAGTAAAGTAAGGCATAAAAACGTCATAGGATAGTAAGGCATAAAAAGGCATAAAAACGTCATAGTATAGTAAGGCATAAAAATGTCATAAAAAAGTCATAGTATAGTATGGCATAAAAAAGTCATAAAAATGACATAGTACAATAAGGCATAAAAAGGTCATATTATAGTAAAGCATAAAAAGGCATAAAAAGGCATAAAAATGTCATAGTATAGTAAGGCATAAAAACGTCATATAATAGTAAGACATTAAAAGTCATAAAAATGTCATAGTAAGGCATTGAAAGTCATAAAAAGTCATATTATAGTAAAGCATAAAAAGTCATTGTATAGTAAGGAGTAAAAACGTCATATAATAGTAAGGCATTAAAAGTCATAAAAACGTCATAGTATAGTAAGGAATTGAAAGTCATAAAAAAGTCATATTATAGTAAGGCATTGAAAGTCATAAAAAAGTCATATTATAGTAAGTCATAAAAATTCATAGTATGGTAAGGCATGAAAAAGTCATTGTATAGTAAGGAGTAAAAACGTCATATAATAGTAAGGCATTAAAAGTCATAAAAAAGTCATAGTATAATAAGGCAAGAAAAGTCATGAAAACAATATAGTACAATAAGGCATAAAAAGGTCATAGTATAGTAAGGCATAAAAAGGCATAAAAACGTCATAGTATAGTATGGCATAAAAAAGTCATAAAAATGACATGGTATATTAAGGAATAAAAAGTCATAGCATATTAAGGCATAAAAAGGCATAAAAACGTCATAGTATTGAAAGGCATCAAAAGTCATAAAAAAGTCATACTATAATAAGGCATAAAAAGTCATGAAAACAATATAGTACAATAAGGCATAAAAAGGTCATAGTATAGTAAGGCATAAAAAGGCATAAAAACGTCATAGTATAGTAAGGCATAAAAATGTCATAGTAAGGCATTGAAAGTCATAAAAAGTCATATTATAGTAAAGCATAAAAAGTCATTGTATAGTAAGGAGTAAAAACGTCATATAATAGTAAGACATTAAAAGTCATAAAAATTTCATAGTATAGTAAGGAATTGAAAGTCATAAAAAGGTCATATTATAGTAAGGCATTGAAAGTCATAAAAAAGTCATATTATAGTAAGTCATAAAAATTCATAGTATGGTAAGGCATGAAAAAGTCATAGTATAGTAAGGTATAAAAAAGACATAGTACAGTAAAGCATAAAAAGGCATTAAAACGACATATTATAGTAAGGCATAAAAACGTCATAGTATAGTAAGGCATTAAAAGTCATAAAAAAGTCATAGTATAATAAGGCAAGAAAAGTCATGAAAACAATATAGTACAATAAGGCATAAAAAGGTCATAGTATAGTAAGGCATAAAAAGGCATAAAAACGTCATAGTATAGTAAGGCATAAAAATGTCATAAAAAAGTCATAGTATAGTATGGCATAAAAAAGTCATAAAAATGACATAGTATAATAAGGCATAAAAAGGCATGAAAACGATATAGTATGGTAAGGCATAAAAAGGCATAGTAAAGTAAGGCATAAAAACGTCATAGGATAGTAAGGCATAAAAAGGCATAAAAACGTCATAGTATAGTAAGGCATAAAAATGTCATAAAAAAGTCATAGTATAGTATGGCATAAAAAAGTCATAAAAATGACATAGTACAATAAGGCATAAAAAGGTCATAGTATAGTAAGGCATAAAAAGGCATAAAAATGTCATAGTATAGTAAGGCATAAAAACGTCATATAATAGTAAGACATTAAAAGTCATAAAAATGTCATAGTAAGGCATTGAAAGTCATAAAAAGTCATATTATAGTAAAGCATAAAAAGTCATTGTATAGTAAGGAGTAAAAACGTCATATAATAGTAAGGCATTAAAAGTCATAAAAACGTCATAGTATAGTAAGGAATTGAAAGTCATAAAAAAGTCATATTATAGTAAGGCATTGAAAGTCATAAAAAAGTCATATTATAGTAAGTCATAAAAATTCATAGTATGGTAAGGCATGAAAAAGTCATTGTATAGTAAGGAGTAAAAACGTCATAGTACAGTAAAGCATAAAAAGGCATTAAAACGACATATTATAGTAAGGCATAAAAACGTCATAGTATAGTAAGGCATTAAAAGTCATAAAAAAGTCATAGTATAATAAGGCAAGAAAAGTCATGAAAACAATATAGTACAATAAGGCATAAAAAGGTCATAGTATAGTAAGGCATAAAAAGGCATAAAAACGTCATAGTATAGTAAGGCATAAAAATGTCATAAAAAAGTCATAGTATAGTAAGGCATAAAAAAGTCATAAAAATGACATAGTATAATAAGGCATAAAAAGGCATGAAAACGATATAGTATGGTAAGGCATAAAAAGCATAGTAAAGTAAGGCATAAAAACGTCATAGGATAGTAAGGCATAAAAAGGCATAAAAACGTCATAGTATAGTAAGGCATAAAAATGTCATAAAAAAGTCATAGTATAGTATGGCATAAAAAAGTCATAAAAATGACATAG
The DNA here is from genome assembly GCF_021018895.1 of Seriola aureovittata. Classification (NCBI taxonomy): domain Eukaryota; kingdom Metazoa; phylum Chordata; class Actinopteri; order Carangiformes; family Carangidae; genus Seriola; species Seriola aureovittata. Next base: position 19,857,677 of record NC_079364.1, on the reverse strand, counting down.
TACAATAAGGCATAAAAAGGTCATAGTATAGTAAGGCATAAAAAGGCATAAAAATGTCATAGTATAGTAAGGCATAAAAACGTCATATAATAGTAAGACATTAAAAGTCATAAAAATGTCATAGTAAGGCATTGAAAGTCATAAAAAGTCATATTATAGTAAAGCATAAAAAGTCATTGTATAGTAAGGAGTAAAAACGTCATATAATAGTAAGGCATTAAAAGTCATAAAAACATCATAGTATAGTAAGGAATTGAAAGTCATAAAAAAGTCATATTATAGTAAGGCATTGAAAGTCATAAAAATTCATAGTATGGTAAGGCATGAAAAAGTCATTGTATAGTAAGGAGTAAAAACGTCATATAATAGTAAGGCATTAAAAGTCATAAAAAAGTCATAGTATAATAAGGCAAGAAAAGTCATGAAAACAATATAGTACAATAAGGCATAAAAAGGTCATAGTATAGTAAGGCATAAAAAGGCATAAAAACGTCATAGTATAGTATGGCATAAAAAAGTCATAAAAATGACATGGTATATTAAGGAATAAAAAGTCATAGCATATTAAGGCATAAAAAGGCATAAAAACGTCATAGTATTGAAAGGCATCAAAAGTCATAAAAAAGTCATACTATAATAAGGCATAAAAAGTCATGAAAACAATATAGTACAATAAGGCATAAAAAGGTCATAGTATAGTAAGGCATAAAAAGGCATAAAAACGTCATAGTATAGTAAGGCATAAAAACGTCATATAATAGTAAGGCATTAAAAGTCATAAAAATGTCATAGTAAGGCATTGAAAGTCATAAAAAGTCATATTATAGTAAAGCATAAAAAGTCATTGTATAGTAAGGAGTAAAAACGTCATATAATAGTAAGACATTAAAAGTCATAAAAATGTCATAGTAAGGCATTGAAAGTCATAAAAAGTCATATTATAGTAAAGCATAAAAAGTCATTGTATAGTAAGGAGTAAAAACGTCATATAATAGTAAGGCATTAAAAGTCATAAAAAAGTCATAGTATAATAAGGCAAGAAAAGTCATGAAAACAATATAGTACAATAAGGCATAAAAAGGTCATAGTATAGTAAGGCATAAAAAGGCATAAAAACGTCATAGTATAGTAAGGCATAAAAATGTCATAAAAAAGTCATAGTATAGTATGGCATAAAAAAGTCATAAAAATGACATAGTATAGTAAGGCATTAAAAGTCATAAAAATGTCATGGTATATTAAGGAATAAAAAGTCATAGCATATTAAGGCATAAAAAGGCATAAAAACGTCATAGTATTGAAAGGCATTAAAAGTCATAAAAAAGTCATAGTATAATAAGGCATAAAAAGTCATGAAAACAATATAGTACAATAAGGCATAAAAAGGTCATAGTATAGTAAGGCATAAAAAGGCATAAAAAGGTCATAGTATAGTAAGGCATAAAAACGTCATATAATAGTAAGGCATTAAAAGGCATAAAAAGGTCATAGTATAGTAAGGCATAAAAACGTCATATAATAGTAAGGCATTAAAAGTCATAAAAATGTCATAGTAAGGCATTGAAAGTCATAAAAAGTCATATTATAGTAAGGCATTGAAAGTCATAAAAAAGTCATATTATAGTAAGTCATAAAAATTCATAGTATGGTAAGGCATGAAAAAGTCATAGTATAGTAAGGTATAAAAAAGACATAGTACAGTAAAGCATAAAAAGGCATAAAAACGACATATTATGGTAAGGCATAAAAACGTCATAGTATAGTAAGGCATTAAAAGTCATAAAAAAGTCATAGTATAATAAGGCAAGAAAAGTCATGAAAACAATATAGTACAATAAGGCATAAAAAGGTCATAGTATAGTAAGGCATAAAAAGGCATAAAAACGTCATAGTATAGTAAGGCATAAAAATGTCATAAAAAAGTCATAGTATAGTATGGCATAAAAAAGTCATAAAAATGACATAGTATAGTAAGGCATTAAAAGTCATAAAAATGTCATGGTATATTAAGGAATAAAAAGTCATAGCATATTAAGGCATAAAAAGGCATAAAAACGTCATAGTATTGAAAGGCATTAAAAGTAATAAAAAAGTCATAGTATAATAAGGCATAAAAAGTCATGAAAACAATATAGTACAATAAGGCATAAAAAGGTCATAGTATAGTAAGGCATAAAAAGGCATAAAAACGTCATAGTATAGTAAGGCATAAAACGTCATATAATAGTAAGGCATTAAAAGTCATAAAAACGTCATAGTATAGTAAGGAATTGAAAGTCATAAAAAAGTCATATTATAGTAAGGCATTGAAAGTCATAAAAAAGTCATATTATAGTAAGTCATAAAAATTCATAGTATGGTAAGGCATGAAAAAGTCATAGTATAGTAAGGTATAAAAAAGACATAGTACAGTAAAGCATAGAAAGGCATAAAAACGACATATTATAGTAAGGCATAAAAACGTCATATAATAGTAAGGCATTAAAAGTCATAAAAATGTCATAGTAAGGCATTGAAAGTCATAAAAAGTCATATTATAGTAAAGCATAAAAAGTCATTGTATAGTAAGGAGTAAAAACGTCATATAATAATAAGGCATAAAAAGTCATAGTATAGTCATAAAAAACACCATCATATAATAATGGAATAAAAACGTCATAGTATAGTTAGGCATAAAAAAGTCATAGTATACTAAGACATAAAGACGTCAAAACATAGTAAGACATAAAAACCTGTTAGTAAAGTAAAGTATAGTTTAATAAGGCACCAAAAGTCACAAAAAGTCATAGTATATTAAGGCATAAAAAGGTCATAGTACAATAAGGTATAAAAAGGCATAAAAACGTCATAAAAATGTCATAGTATAGTAAGGAATAAAAAGTCAAAGTATAGTAAGGCATAAAAAGTCATAAAAAAGTCATAGTATAGTAAGACATAAAAAGTCATAAAAACGATATAGCACAATAAGGCATAAAAAGTTCATAGTATAGAAAGGCATAAAAAGGCATAAAAAAGTCATAGTATAGTAAGGCATTAAAAGTCATAAAAACGTCATAGTTTAATAAGGCACTAGAAGTCATAAAAAGTCATAGTATAGTAAGGCATAAAAACGTCATAGTATAGTAAGGCATAAAAACGTCATAAAAATGTCATGGTATATTAAGGCATAAAAAGTCAGTATAGTAAGGCATAAAAAGTCATGAAAACGATATAGCACAATAAGGCATAAAACGGTCATAGTACAGTCAGGCATGAAAAGGCATAAAAACGTCATAGTATAGTAAGGCATTAAAAGTCATAAAAAAGTCATAGTATATTAAGGCACAAGAAGTCATAGTATAATAAGGCATAAAAAGTCATGAAAACGATATAGTACAACAAGACATAAAAAGGCATAAAAAGTCATAGTATAGTAAGGCATTAAAAGTCATAAAAAGTCACAGTATAGTAAGGCATAAAAGAAGTATTAGTAGTAAGTCATAAAAAACGTCATCATATAATAATGGAATAAAAACTTCATAGTATCGTAAGGTATAAAAGAAGTCATAATATGTTAAGTCATAAAAAAACGTCAGTCTAGTAATGGCATATAAACGTGATAATAGAAATTCAAAGAATCAGAAAATCAGAAAATCAGAATCTGGTTTATTGCTAAGTAGGTTTTTCAACATACAAGAATTTTGTTTTAGTTTTTTAGAGAATGACAACAAACATATTAAGAGGAACAGATATTTAAACAAAGATGAAACAAGCAAGTACTGCAGGTCTTAGTTATAAATAGAAAAATTTAACAATAAGATAAAAGGTGAAATATTTACAATAAGGAGTGAAGAAATATTATACAAAACAACGAATAGAAAACTATAAATATAAACAATGTAAATATGTACACTGTGCAAGACTGGGGGAGTGTGTGTGTGTGCAATAGTTCACGAGGCACAGGGTGTTGTGGGTGTCAGTGACAGGTCTTTGGCCTTGTTAATGAGGCCAACTGCAATAGGGAAGAAGCTGTTCTTGTGGAGTGAGGTTGTAGTCCTGATGGACTGCAGCCTCTTGTCAGGGGTGAGTGTCTCAAACAGTTTGTGTCCTGGGAAGGAGGGGTCGAGTCCTTGAGGTGTACAGGCCCTGGAGGGTTGGCAGATTGCAGCCAATTACCCTCTCAGCAGAATGAATGATACACTGCAGTCTGCGCTTGTCTTTTGCAATGGCAGCAGCGTACCAGGTGGCAATAGAGGAGGTGAAGATGGACTCGATGATGGCAGTGTAGAAGTTCACCATCATTGTCCTCTGCAAGTTGAACTTCTTCAACTGCTGCGTGAAGTACATCCTCTGCTGGGCTGCCTTGGTAAGGGAGCTGATGTTCAGCTCACACTTCAGGTCCTGTGTGACACAGTGCCCAGGAAACAGAAGTACTCCATGTTGTCCACGGGGGAGTCACACAGGGTGATGGGGGTGGGTGGGGCTGGGTTCTTTCTAAAGTCCACTATTATCTCCACTGTCTTAAGAGTGTTCAGCTCCTGGGAGAGCTTATCCTGCAGCAGGGTGGGGATGATGGTCATGAAGGCAGAGCAGAAGTCCACGGACAGGATCCTGGCAGAAAAAAGAGTCAAAGTATAGTAAGTCAAAACAACGTCACAGTATACTAAGGCATAAAAAAGTAATACTGTAGTAAGGCAGAAAATGTCATAGTGTAGTAAGGCATTAAAAAAGGCCATAAGGCATTAGTCTTTAACAAACCTAATGTGCTTGTCTTTGGACTGCAGGAGGAAGCCAGAGTACCGGGACAGAACCCACGCAGGCACAGAGAGAACATGCAAACTCCACACAGAAAGGCCCCAGGCCCAGGGTTCGAACACAGAACTTTCTCACTTTTAGGCGACAGTTCTAAGTGCCTGATAGAAAAGTCATGGTGCAGTAAGGCATAAAAACATCATTATTGGAGTAAGGAATAAAAAGTCATAGTATAGTAAGACAAAAAAGCCGTAGTATAGTAAGCATAAAAAAAGTCATTATATTGTAAAAAAGTCAGTTGGAGTTAGGAGAACATGCAAACTCCAAACAGAAAGGCCCCAGACCCAGAACATAGTATAGTAAGGCATAAAAACATCATAGTATAGTAAGGTATTAGAGTCACCAATAAACCTAATGTGCATGTCTGCAGGAGATTCCACATAGAAAAGCCACAGGCCCGGGGTTCAAACCCTTAAACATCTTACTGTGAGGCAACAGTTGTAATCAGTGAAACAGTTTGCCTCTCCATAAACAAATCATCATACAGTATGGCATACAAATGTCATAGTATAGTAAGGCATAACAACATCATGGTATTAATGGTGACATTTTTCGTCAGAAATTAAACTCTGTACTTTGATATATGCATCACTTTATGTTTACTGCTGCTAGCAACCAAACTGCTAGCCTACAGAAGCTAGGGTTAGCTTGCTGGTTAATGCTAGTTAACATGGTTAAATAACATCAGTTGACATTTTTCAGGTGTCGTTAGATACCACTGTGATATTCTCACAGGACTTGAGCCTTCAGAAACCCCCCACCCTTTAAGTCAATCAAATGTTAGCATGCCTAAATTGGCTATCTTGGAGACATAGCCTCTTGGAGGGCACATTGGAATAATCTAATATGACTTCACTCCAAACACAGTACAGAATGGGTTCACTCAAATATTTGTGGGGACAATTCTGTCCTCCCAAAATATTGGTGGGGACATATCCCTACCATCCATATGCAAACCTACGCCCTTGATTTTTATTATTCATGCAAGTACACAAAAATCTTTTTTGTCTTGTTGTTGTTCACTCCTTGCACCCTGTTGGTTTCTAGCAAGTAATGGCAGAATCAACCTCATCTTTTATTTCACTGAGAGTAATCTCTAACTGAAGAGATACTATTTCATTCTCTTAGCTGCAAAGTCATTCACTTCCACACACACACACACGCACACCAATCTCTTGTCTGTCTCAACAACATCCTCCCTCTCTGTTCAATCCCCAGCCAGGGATTGGTTGGTAAGAACAAGCCTGACCCCCCTCTCTTGTGTTCTGCTTTGAGAAAATACTGTTTAGCAACATTTGTATGTTTTCATTCATATCTTCATGTACTTCATTCACATGTACAGTAATGTGTGGGCGTGTATGTGTGCTCTCCTCTTGCTGTGTGCGTATTTTCTCTCTGTCAACCCTCTGCTACCCCCATCCTCTCCTCTCCTCTCCTTTCCTCTCCTCTCCTCTCATCCTCAGTGTAATTACCCCGCTTCTAGCCGCCTCCCTCCTCTCCCTTTCTTCTCCTCTCTTTGCTGTTACTCCCTAACCCCTCCCCCTCTCTGAGTCTCCCTGCTCTGTTGTCATTGGGTGCTGTGTGGGGTGAGGGTTGTGGTTTCTGGCGGTGATGTCTCCAGAGCGGGTACCGGCTTATTGCTTCAGAACTGAATGTAGCAACCTCGCAGAACATCTAGATAGCTAGGTAGGTAGGTAGATAGATAGATAGATAGATAGATAGATAGATAGATAGATAGATAGATAGATAGATAGATAGATAGATAGATAGATAGAAATGTGAAAGAGAATACTAAGAAGATATCCCTATTCCATATCTGTTCATTTCTGCAGTAGAAGTAATAGTACCTTCTGAAGTGCCTATCATGGGACATCTGGGAGCGACTAACCGCTGCCTGTAGCTGCTACAACTGGACTGGGATTGACACAAGCCCCCTCTTGGCCAGTTTTCACCGAGTCATCGCCGACAATCTATCACAAGACCAGAGAATAGACTTATCCTTTTTTGAACCAGTCTAGTGATTGCTGACAATCTGCATAATCAAGAATCATCACTCTGCTTCTTGCTTCTGAGGTGAGATACAATTACTGCCTGATAACATAAATGTTTACATAATTATAGCACATTAGGGATGATGGTGTGAAACATTAAGTTGCTATAATTACAGCTGACAGTAGTGTATGTACTGCACATGTTGTAATGATCTTACTTTAATTTTTGTTGCCTAAAATGTATATTTTATGTCTCCGGATAGTTACTGTTTCTTGTTCTCTGCTAATCAAAAGAATAATAATAAATAAGATGCAATAAAATTTTGAGCATAGCACCACTCTAATTCCGGGCAATGCTGCAGAATGAAAGGCTGGCTACTACGATGAAACAGCATCACGCCCTTATTGGTGGAGAGAGGTTCCATTGAGAGATGCTGATTGGTTGGTCCAGCTGTCAGTCACGTGGAAGGGCGTGCTCATACAGTGATAAAGATGGTCATATGGTATAAACATACCACCCTGGAAGTAGTGTTGAGTAGTGTGTTTGTTTAGGTGTGGTTCAGAGAGAAGACAGAGTGGAGAAGGAAAGTGGATGGAGGGTTGGAGGAGAGATGGATAAATGATACAGAGAGAAGCTGAGAAAGACCCTTTTGAGTCATGTGCACTTTTGATGTGAAATCAGAATGAACTCCTATGTAGGCTGCATGTATCCGATTATGAATGAAGATATTGGCATGGTTATGCATGTTTTTTCTCCTTTTCACTTGCATCAGGATGAAAATATTGAATCAATTACATTAAATTCAAATACGTTTAAGATGAGGCATAGTTGTATGTTGTCATTATAGGTGTTAATGGTGTTAAAGTGTTAATGATGGTTGGTCTACAGACAATCAGGCAGAAAATGTATGAACAGCCTCAAAGCAGCACAGACGGTCACACCTGCAGAATGACAAAATGATGAAGAGGCTTACATGTTTATTGATACTGTGTCATTGATGGGTGAAACAGGTAGCACAGTAGAAAAACATGAAAGTCAAATATCAAGGCATATAAATACATACAGATACAGAGAAATTAAGTGTTAGGCAGAACACCATCAGGTCAACAGGAAAACAAATGCTGAGAAAGGACAGCAGCGGCCTGATTTATGAATTCTCTGCTGACTGGACACAGCCATTCACTGGATTAACTAAGGCAGCATACAAACAACAAAGGAGTCTATGGATCTGCAAGAAAGCGGTCATATGACCCTGGTCAGCCCGGAGCTATTAGAGAGAGAGAGTAAGTCAAACAGAGGAAGAGAAGCAGAACAAGAGAAACTACAAAGGAGTAAAGAAAAGCAATGGTTGTAGTAATGCAGGGTACTGTAGGGTCTGTGCCGCAACAGTTCGTCTCGCTCTGTGTTGTTATGGATCTAACATTGTACAGTTGGTGTGGTTGGACACTTTTACATCCATACTGTGGTGAGATTGAGGCCCACTGGATACATTCCTCATAAGCTGCTACTCAGAAAAAAGGTAAAATGCATTCTGGTAAAAAATCATGTCAGTTTTGGAGACGATTCTACTATTTTCTCATTAAGTCAAGATTTATTAGAGTTTAGTAGAATATTTCAGAGAATAACTATTTTGTGTATATTATTTATGACTGTGAGCATCTGTCTCTTACTGTCTCCGCTGTCTGTTCCCTTCCAGGCATCCCTGTCCAGCTCAGCAGAGACCCAGCACAGCCTGAGACTGTGGCAAAACTAGAGCAAACTGGAACATACCATATTAGTCCACCACAGATTAGGAGGGAGGGTCATCTGGGGAATCAGAAAATCCAAGAAAACCTGACTGTATTACACAAGTTCAGCAAAAACCAGACAGGAACGGGCCATTTCAGGGCTCAGGGATCTGCTTGATCTACTAACCTCATTGCAACACGGCAGTGGGCAGAGGAGAGCTCCACCTATCATGTACTCACCTCAGAGTCTTCACCGCTGGGGCATCACTCATAGTGAGAGCATGGAGCGGTTAGCCTACAGCCAAGGTGGGTTGAAAATTTCTATTTGAATGAATAACATAATCTGTTTTATGATGATATAAGAACCTGGTTCCATACATTGTTCTTCATAAAAGAAAACACCTTTCCGTGGGTCAAGAATGAGCTACAGTCACCGGTTAAATGCATAAGCATCCAAAAGCCTCTCTCCAGACTGTAGTTCACTCTTGACCACTTAACAATTTCTATTCTAAACCTAAAGTTTATAGATATTCAGTTATTTGTGTGCTATTCTTAAACCTAATGTCAGTGAGAGTTAATGGACAGCACCAATGATTAAAGGAAGCACCATGTTTGTTCGGCAGATTAAATTGGGAGCATAATCATAAGATCGATAAATAATTAAATCAATCATTAGTTGCATCCTTAAAATTCAAGTAGACTGCTAGTTTCACTTGAAACCTTAATCAAGTTTCCAAAGCCTACTCAGCCTTACTCTCTTTGTCTACTTCCTCCTCTTTACTGCTGCCTGTGTGGGTGTTTATTGCTTCCACTGCTTTGCCTCTAAATTCTACTTAATTCTGTTTTGCATTGCTATTTAAGTTTCCTCTATGGGTTCAACATGCTAAATTGTACAGTCAGAAGGGCTTTAGCCAGGCCTGTGGAAATATTGAGGTTGTGAGTCAAAATTCCCCCAGCAGAACCCCACCCACCTAGGAAATTATGGACAAGCCACCAATCAAACCCTGTTCATATTCTCATCTTCCCCCAAAATGTTGTTTCAAAGCTCAATCACAACGCTGCCAGGTATGTAATTGTTGCAGAGAATACTAAATCCTTTTTTGGCCTTAAAATTGTGCAATTGTTTAAAATTGTGTCTTTTGTTTAAAAGACAAATATATTTAAACTAAAATGATCAGACTAAGGCCTAAAGTTAAGACTTAACATGTGTAACATGCTATTATATATAGCCTTTATTTATTGAGAAATACATCAATAAACATTAATATATTCTTACTACTACATTGTAGTGAGTTATAAACTATTTTTAAAACGTTTATATAGTGCTTATAAATGCTAATTAGGAAGACTTAAAGTAAGGTGTTACCATCTTATTTGATAAGTTTATCATATGCTTTATGATAATCTTAATTTGATAAGTAACTGTAGTGGAAGTGATAAATATTTCCCCTGAATTGTAGCGCTGTCGTGCAGTTCTCTCTTCCAGCAGCAGAGGGCGGTAGGTCCACAACACAGCAGCCACTAAAATCATTACGTAGTGCTGCCTTTGTGTGTCTTGTGAGCCTTCTGACACCGCCCCTCCGGAGGGTGCAGCGGGACCATCAGGAGCCAACTCTCGGTTTGGTCTGCTGGCTGTAAACAAATCTCTACCACACCGAAATGTACGGAAAAGACACGTTTCTCGAGCAGCAGGTTTCCGCGCTTTCCCCGCCGATGCTAACGATCACCATGTAGACCGACGAGTAGGTTTGCTGCCCGGGAGCGTTACGACGGTTGATTTCTGACACCGTAGCTGGACTTGTCATTGGTTTTGGCCGGTGGTATCGCAGGTATTTTTATGCTGCGGTTGTCATAATGGTCGCCGGGTGAAGTGAACACCAGAGCTAGCTCTTTGACGGTTAGCAAACCGTGTAAATCGGTCTGTTGTCGCACGGACCCGCGATAGCTACAATCTTTTCAGAGGTACATGAACATGACATCGCCCGCAGAGCACGACCTGGCTCTGTCCGAAGCGGACAGCAGCAAGGAGAAAGCACAGGTGTTTGGGATCCTGAGGCTGCAGGAAGACAAATCTGCTGCTGGTGATAAAGCTAACAGTAGCAGCACAGTGAGAGGAGGAGGTGGAGGCAGTGGGGGAGACGGGCGATGGCAGGCTCCTATCTTTGCTTTGGCCAGAAAAGCATCCGAGACCATTTCAGGGAGCATTCACGTCCTGCCCAAAGTGTCGGAGCACAGAACCTCTCTGCCAGGGGACTGGACCGTCCAAGGTAGAGTTTGGTCAGCTCATCAAGGGCCGTGTGTGTGTGTGTGTGTGTGTGTGTGTGTGTGTGTGTGTGTGTGTGTGTGTGTGTGTGTGTGTGTGTGTGTGTGTGTGTAGGTGGGGGGCTGATAACAGGTCTGATGACACCCAGTAACTGATTTAGGGACAGATGCTGAAATGTGACCCCTAACCCCTTTGCTTATCAGTCTCTCTACACAGAATAAGATGATCAGGAACAATCAATCATGCTGTCAGTTAATAACTGGAGCACAGTTACAGTCATGGTTTCAGTTGGTGGATGTAACAATGTGACAAATTACCTCTGTTTCCTCTCTCTTCTATATCTAACATTACTTCTCCATTATCTGTCTGTGGCCAATTGATTTTTCTTTGCTCAGCTGTGCTCTCAGGCTTTAATGGTACATCTCTCTGTGCTTCTGCTGTTTTAGACCATAACACAACTTTACTGCCTGAAGCATCACATGCTGCCCGGATGCAAATGAAATAATTGGTGTGCTGTTAGCCGTGTATGTTGTTGTAGCCAGTAACTGTGTAGCAAATCTAAGAGCTCTACTGTGTGGCTGTCAGTGTATGCCCATCAGCTAGCATCCCCTTCTCTTTGCCACACTAACAACTATATTTAGTTTCAGACTCCTTTCAAGTGTACATCACAGACAAAATGAAATAGGGTTGAAATGATTAGCCCATTGATCAGTGACTCAGGCCATTTAATAGGTTTTTTAATCAAGCATTAATGCCATACATTTTCTTGTTCCAGCTACTCAAATGTGAGGATTTGCTCTTTTTATCTTTATTATGTAATTGAATATCTGTGTGTTTTGGATGGTTGGCCAAACAGTGCAGGGTGGAAATGTCACTTAGGGATTATTTTTTTGTGATGCACCGATCCATCTTTTTCTCTCCTGGTCCTGTCAATGCCCAAATTTAAAGTCAACATACCTCAGTATGTTTGTAAAACTCATTGGATCGTTTTAATGTTCCGAATGAGAAACATGAGTTGAATTTATGCATTAAATTAAATCTTATATCACAAATTTAGCTTTATGGTTTCAGAGCTTTAGTATTATATCTTTTCACATCATTGAGTTAGATATGATATAGAGAAGTCATGTGAAGATACTGCTTGGGGACCTACTGCCCCAGGGCACCCAACAGTCATGCACCTCCCAAGAAATCATCTGTTGATTTGTCAGCTGCCTTCAGGCCGATGTGCGGGGCAATTAAAGCTCTTCCACATTGCTAGGAAACATCGTTTTGACCTGATATTGTTCTGTCCTGGTGTTTGGGTAAACATTAACCCGGAGGTCCACGTGCAGAACATGTATAAAGCCTATCTCTGTAGGAGGTCACAATCTCTGGCCCATGTAAGTGTTAAGTACCACTAATCATTCTGGCATACTGAATTTGCTGCTGCCAGGCACAGTTCTGCTATCGTGTTAACACAACATTTGCAGGCAAGACAAATATCTAGAAGCATGGGTACTGAGTGTCAAATTCATTATTTGTAGGCTAATTAATTTCCCGGTTTGGAAAAGTGGTTATACTTTGATCACAGATTTATATTATACATTCAGATCTGTTAGGGTGGACTCCTATACCATCTGTGGATCTGTGTGACTGCACTGACCTGACACAGAAATGTAAATGTGTATTTGATGTGCAGGGTGGATTCTGCCTTCACTGCACTTGCATTACATTTATTTTACCTCCCTATTGTAAGTATGTTTCTGAAAATCACCAGTTGTAAGACATCAACTTGGCCGAGTGACTCAGTTGTTCTGTCACATACAAACATAATAATATTAATTATAATAAACATTTGTACCATGTATAAATAAAGATAGTTTGCAGAAATGATTGTGTGACTGTCCTGACATGAGTGTTTTCCATATATTCTAATTTAAGTGTTTATGTTTGGCTTTTGTCCTGCAGCCCTGCGAGACCCCATGACTATGGAGCGAGCCAACCTGCTGAACATGGCCAAGCTGAGTATTAAAGGGCTTATTGAATCAGCTCTGAGCTTCGGACGAACACTTGACTCAGACTACCCGCCTCTTCAGCAGTTCTTTGTTGTCATGGAGCACTGTCTCAAACATGGCCTCAGAGGTAAGAAGGAGAGAGCCTGTTTTAAATGATGTGGCTATATCTGCAACCCCCCCACCACTATTATAATTTAATGTCCAAGCAGCAGAAATGTGTGTGTGTGTTTGCCTTCATCAGGTTTATGTCTGACTCTCTTCCTCTTTGTGTCTTCTTTCTCCAGTGAAGAAGTCCTTTCTGGGCTTTAACAAGTCTCTATGGGGTCCACTAGAGCTGGTGGAGAAACTGTGTCCTGAAGCAGCAGAGATCTCAGCCTCCGTACGAGACCTGCCTGGACTTAAGTAAGGACAACATTTCTATACACACACAACACATACAGCTTGACCTAACATACTGGTGGAGGAACACGAGCCCACACCGCATATGCACAAGTAACATCATAATGTGACCTGAGCTGGATCAGGGAAGTACCTGAGTGTGATTTTCTTTCACTTCACTTTTCCTCTACCTTCTTTTAACAGGCTTTTTTAAAAAAATAAAAACAGGTGTAGATACATTTTCCAAAGATGTGACAAGCAAGTTAAATGTTAAAACTCTTTGCCACTTGTGACTTTTTTTCAGTGAAACCTACTACGGTTTTGACTGATTTACAAGGACACATATGAGTGTTGATAGTGCCCAACGTTATAATATGTCAACATATCAACATCAAAAACCCTACTGCTGCATCCCACATTAATATTCAGGTTGTGTCCTCTAGTGGCTGTAGTAAGGATCCCACTCACTTTAGTTCATGCACATGATTTCCATGTTAGACTTCACTTTGTTATTTAGTTATCAATCACTACATAGCAGAGCTTCCAGGCAGGGAATCAAGTAGTAATTTTCAGGTCTCGTCCGATCTAGCAAAATGGGGAACAGTTGTGGTGTTTTAGATGGAGAACAGAGTCTGTTTCCTTTTGGTGGTGCTGAGTCAGACCAACAGATGTGTAGCAGAGCAGAAATTTTTGCAACAGCAAGTATGGACTCAAAGGTTAGTGACAGGACAGTGCAGACTGCCAGTGCCTGCAGTTTTACTCTAGAGTAATGTTATGCAATAAAAACACGGTTGCAGTCATTTAGATGACAATGAGGGTAGGCAGTAAGGGTGGAACTCACACAACTGTAGATTACATTAAACATTCAGGGCAGGGGAAGAATTCTTTTGAAAAGGTTATGGTCAAATATTGAATTTAGAATTGTTAGTTTGAAATGAAATTAATATTTTGTTACCATCTCATAGACACACACAGGCTCAAATTACAGAGACAGGAACAAAAAGGAAAAACCTGATCAACAAAGTGTATCATCAGACTGATCTAATCATGTCTCAGCACCACCAGCCTAAGACCCTCAGAACTTCCTAAAAAAAAATTATTGCTGGTGTGTGTGTGTTAATGTTTGTGTTTGTGTGTACGTGTGTTCTCCAGGACTCCTTTAGGTAGGGCCAGGGCGTGGTTGCGTCTGGCGCTCATGCAGAAACGGCTAGCTGACTATCTGCGACTCCTCATCACCAGAAAAGATCTGCTCAGGTATACACACTCCTCACACACACAAACAAGATCTATGGCAAAAGGTACATTTAACTTTTCTTGTAGAATATATATGTTATGTTTTGAGAACAAACGTTGGTTACAAAAACTGTGTACGATAATCTTGTTTAACTCTTCCTCCACAGTGATTTCTATGAGAATTCAGCGCTGATGCTAGAGGAGGAGGGAGCTGTGATCGTGGGCCTGCTGGTGGGCCTCAATGTCATCGATGCCAACCTGTGCGTCAAAGGCGAGGACCTGGACTCTCAGGTAACCACTTTTCTGAAATCATATTAGACGATTTGATTTAAAAATACATTAAAGCATCATCTTAATGTGGGTATGCTATCAAGATTAAGCAAATCTGATGATATGGTGTATTTACAGCTGGTATGCATTATTCTCTCAATTCTGTTCTCACTATGATTGGATCTAATCTGCTTGCACCAGAGGAGAGGAGTACAATTATGTCTTACGTCAACAAAACAAACTCTACTTCCAGTTCATTGAACTGAAACGTGAAACGGCTGTCACTCTGGTTTTCAAAGACAGAAATGTAGACACGACTTGTCTGTTTCGTCACATTTTAGCTATGGCAGGTGGAGAGTAGATGCTTTGGTGTCATGTTTCTACTCCATGGGTGGAGACTTTGTCCTGAGTGCAAACGCATATTCTCACTAAGGCAAACACCCTGCACAGAGTTCACACCTGAGTGCATGTGCCTGAATGAGATGTAGTAGTAATGTGAAGTCATGAGGAGGAGTTTGTTCAGATACTGTCATGTTCTGACCACGAGGTGAGGATTTACACCTTGAATCAAGATAAAATGATCAGAGATTTTAATTTTAATGTCAAATCTCTTAGGATTCTTATATGAATGACATTTCAGTATAACCAACACCTTATAGTTAAGATGTCTTGGATTGGATGGATGGATTCTTGACTTTTGGTTTATGGTGATTTCTCTGTATATGTCTGGTTAACTGAAAAATGACTTCAATAAGCTAATGCAGACATACAGTGTTGGCACTTAGTGGCTAATTACAGATGAATTGTTTGACATTGCCTTCATGCATGAATTTGGGTTTTGTTTGTTTTGTCTGCGTTTTAATTTGTGTAACGATGTACTGATGATTTCAACATACCTAATTATTAAGTTTGTTTTGGTGGGTTGAAACAGCTGAAGACCTAATGACTCATTTCACTGAATCAATGGTTGTGCACACACTGCTTCTCTGTACATGCTGCCTCCCTCAGGAAATGTTATCAGCTAAATTTTTACTTTTTAAAATTATTTTTATTCTTTAAGGTCGGGGTGATTGACTTCTCCATGTACTTGAAAAACGACATAGATGACTACAGGAGTGAAGAGAGGTACGATCTGTCATTGTCTCTCCACTTTATTTAAACCATAGGGTCTTTAACGCCTCATAAGTGTGATTCAGAGCTCTGTTTTATGTCTGTTTCCATGGCAACAGGAATAGCCAGATAGCATCCATCTTGGATCAGAAGAACTATGTAGAGGAGCTGAATCGACAACTCAAGTAAGACATTTTTGTTAAATTGAAAACAGACCTGTCTGCGGGGCTTTCACCAGAATTCATGGAAACAACAGCGTTACAAACTTTACAGATGTTCAAGGACTTTTCAAGGAATGGAAGTCCTGGGTTTAAAATGCTGTGTATTTTGTACCTAAGCAGTGGCTGATTGAGACAGGCAGTCATTCTACTTTATGTGTACCTTACGTTTTGCTTTATATCTGTTGAATGTCTAGTGTTGAGTCATAATATCAGAAGCAGATGGCCGAAAATTTGATTGCATGTTAAAATAGATCCAGTCAGTTTAGATTTGAACCAGTCTGGTGGTTTCAGACGTGCAGACTGGCTCATCGTTCCCTTCAGACAGATTGAGTAAAAGAATTTCAGTCACATTTCCTCTTTCAAATTTTCCTCTTCTCACAAACCTGGTATCTCCTTTAAAATAACTTGGATTGATCAGCTGCCATTCAAATTTTGCAGCTGTGATAGAGCTGAAAACAAACAGTTTCAACTGTTTCATGACTTGGAGAGGTTATTGTTAGCAAACCTCAAAATGTCTCCCCTCTGAACATAAGCCAAGCTAACAATGGCATTTATGTATTGGTGCTGTGGCCATTAAAAGTCAAATTCAGGTCCGTCAGTCTGTGTTGAGACAGTTCAGTCCTCTTAATCTGTGAATGCTGTTTAACCTCATGATCATGGTAACGGCTCTCTTAAGTCATAGTTGTCCTGAGCAGTATCCAACCAGAGGAATGAAAAGTTCCATTTTAAGGGTTGTACCACAACTAATACAGTCATATATTCTCACAAATCTGTGAGACTCCAAATGAACAGAGATTGAATATAATTTCTGTGTTTTTGTGTGTTTGTATTTCTAGCTCCACAGTCCATGGTCTTCAGGGCAGAGTTGACTCTCTGGAGAAGTCCAACTCTAAACTCATAGAGGAGGTGAGACTCACACTTAAAATATCTGTATATCAGAAAGAAGATGAAAGTCAGCACTGTAACCCCAGTCGTTATTTAATATGTAATCTAAAATGTGTGCTTGTACGGAGCAAAACCTCTAACTGTCCTAAACATTTTTGCCTGTCATACAAATTTACTTCATGACTCAAATGCATTTGTTAAGTTAAACTAGTCAGTAAAGGATCATGATATGAGTTGGGTTCATCTAGTCTTACTGGCATGACTAGTTATCTGACTCTGACTCTCTGTCATTGTACGTTTCTGCATGTATGTATGTGCAGTTAGCCATAGCCAAGAACAACATCATCAAACTGCAGGAAGAGAACCAGCAGCTGAGGAGTGAGAACAGCCTCATTCTGCTGAAGGCACAACAACATTTAGAGGTACACAGACATACATCTAAAACTGAATCCAAAACTGTCGATCTGAAAATTAGACCCAGTTTGGACCACAACCCACTAAAATTGATGCATAATGATGCTGACATGTTGTTTTCTCTAGGTAGCCCAAGGCGATGTGTCAGTGGAGAGAGACACATACAAACAGTCTCGTCAGGGTTTGGATGAGATGTACAACGAGGCTCGGAGACAGCTGAAGGAGGAGTGCCAGCTCAGACAGGTCACACTGTAGCTGCTTGTGTATAGAAAATGTGTGGGATGTACAAGCTGACTGTGTAATAACAGGCTATATACGTATATTTGGTTTATTTTTCAGGATGTGGAGAATGAGTTGGTAGTCCAGGTGTCAATGAAACAGGAAATGGAGCTGGCCATGAAACTTCTGGAGAAGGATATTCATGAAAAACAGGTCATCATACATTAACTCATGTTTCACTTCCCTTTGTTGTACTTTTTGACCACTGGTTTATTTACAAACAAGGAGGAGCTAAAGTAGGCAGAAAGGATGCTGTAAGTCTCGAGAGTGACTTATAGTGACTGCACCGACTGAATAAACAAAACTTGTTGGCATTGTTAATGATGAGGCTGAATCAGTCTTTTTATAGATGTATTTAGACACAAACATTTAAGGAGGATGATCCTAAGAATGATGCTGGTGGAAGCTGATGATAACGAGCCCTTTGGGTGCACAGACTAAAAGTATGGCACCTGCCTGTACTTGCTCACATGGAGCAGTAATAACGTGCAAGCTCTTGTGCCCGTCTCTCTGGCAGCCCTAACAGTGTCAGGCCTCTCACCACAAACGTGTGAACTCTGCAACATAAACACCAACAGCTGGCATTTGTAGCCGAGCTGTGAGGTACAGGAGGTGCCATGGTGGCTTCATCATGGCAGCTTTTTCAGGTAGCTGCTGGGATCATTAAAACAATACCAACGGGTGACTCAACTGTCAGACTGGAGAATAATGTCAGCATCATTATCATGGGAATGTTTGTGTTTTGTGTTGATACATGAAGTTTGTCCTATTTTTATTTCAGCTTGTTTAGTACTTTTGCATGAAATATGAAAACAGAAATACGACTAAACTCCAAAACTGGCAAAGTAATTATCTGTGTGTATGTAGTGCTGAGTTCCATCTTGTACGCACTTCAGTTAGTGTAACTGTTTTAGGAAACCACAAGCAGCCACATGACAGTGTCAACAGCACAGACAGTACTGGGCCACAACACTCCTGAAACCTTCTGCTTTTGATTTACAGGACACACTGATCGGACTGAGACATCAACTGGACGAGGTCAAAGCCATCAATGTAGAAATGTACCAGAAGATGCAGGTACAGACACAAACACACACTCATCTTCATGTCCTCTGTGAGATAAATGAATGAAGTAGAAATATTGTAATCATTACTTACTATGACTTATGACAGCCAGTAACTCTCATTTCTTAGTCATCCGATGAGGAGATGAAGAAGAAGAATGATGTGATCAGCCGTCTGGAGGAGAAGACCAATCAGATCACTGCCACCATGAAGCAGCTGGAGCAAAGGTGAGATACACTGCCTGTAAAATAACAGCACACACTAATCAAAACACCAAAAATCACGTGGTCCCACATGTCTCCTCAGTACATCCAGCAGTGTTGAACTGTAGTCTTTCTTTAATTTACCTGAAAATATGCAATGCCCCTTTGGCAAAGTAAGTTTAATGACCTGGAAACCTTTTTAACTGGATTGACTGTAACACAAAGTTACAGTTACAAAACTTGTTGAGAAAGAACTGATTCTCAGCCCAAACTACCATATTATGATGTTATTTTAAATAATTGCATATCTATTAAGAGTTCTGCAGGGTTTAGGTTGTAGCTATGGAGAAATGAACTGGGGGGAAATGTGGGAAAGAAGGATTTGAGCCGTCTTTCCCTCGCTTGTGCTCAGGCTTTTCCTGAGTGGAAATCCTTGTTGCCTCCGATCAGGCTTATTCCTGTACTGTGTCCTGCAAACACAACATTTCTCAGAGTACAAAACCTCTCTAACTGAAGTGACACCATTGAGATTTTTACCTGACATCACAACATGGGATATGATTGGCAAGTGTCTGTCATGTGCTGAGCTGAGTCCCACGTTGTCTTTTGTGATCTATTTAGTTACTAGATGATCTGAACAATAGCTGCAGTCATCAATTACACAGTCTTTGTCAGTGAAATAACACATTTCTAAGGTTTTGTTGCATAAAGGAGTGTTCATTACTTTAGATTGTAGCAGAGGTTGTCTTAATTAGTGGATTAGTGCTATAAATAGCTGTGGGAAACCCTGGTACCTGAAGAAGATTCAGAAACTATTCCGAACCTTTTGATTTTCAGTAAATTTTGAGACATTCCTAAAAACATGTTTTCACTTTTGTTATTATAGGTTAGGGTGTAGAAGATGGGCAAAAATGGCAGTTTTATTCATTTACAACAATATCAAGTGCAATAAGTCAAGGGTTCTTAATACTGTTTGAAATTAAACTTTTCTTGAAAAGGCAAATAGATTAAAAAAAAAATTGTTTGTGTGTTAAATGTGTACGTTATAAACACACTGCCCAGTTGAAGTTTGAAGTAAAATTGCACATTGTTATTGAAAAACAAGAACATTTTTTGCATTATCGAAGAGACAAGGGACAAGACACCGAGACAATACAGGTTTGCATTTTTCCTGCAGATCAGTTCTATTAAAATGACCAATAATATGCTTGAAGTCCCTGAGCCAGTGCAGGGTTTCAGGGTGCCACCTCCACCTACATCATAACATCATTTCTTTTGAATAGATTTCAGTGAAATAAAATATTAACCTTCAGGGAACGAGCAGACTTGCTATTTCAGACAGCAAATGCCACACTGTATACTGACTGGGTGAAGCTATTTTTTAGGCCATCATCTACTAACTACATAGATTACAAGATGAGATATTTCAGGGTTTGCTAAACAGTTTCCTTGTGTTTCCTTAATTTATCAAATCTGATAAGACAATCAGTGTGTAAGTGCTCCATATCTGTTTCAGTCATTATAAGATCTGCTGGTTCATTGATAGCTTATGGTCCCTCCTCATCCCATCGTCTCCCGGTCAACTCAGTCCATCCCTCCCCTCCCCAGTCCCATTGGTTTGAATCTCTTCCATCCTATTTGTGATTGGCTGTCAATGTTTTTTGCTGCTCTAAAGGTTTCTGTAGGTTGCTAGGATGCAGACCCTGGTTACACTTGTTATTTTCACCGTGAGTTTTGTGCTGTTGTGGTTGAAAAGTCTAATGAAGAAGTTAAAACTGCTCTGATTAGAGCCCCTGTTTAAAATCAAATAATTTATTTATGCCATCTAATGAGAAGTTAGAAAGAATTTAACATGCCGTTGAGGTTAGAGAGATCGAACTAGGGATGACTGCTATAGGTGTTGCTGTTAGCATAGAGCTTGCTTTCCAGGCTTAACTGTCATTATGATTGTAAAGCTCTGCACTTTTCACCAGTTTTTGTCTGCTGTAGTTGTATTTCATTTATCTGACCACATTACCTTTCTCTGCATCTCCTCCCCACCTCTAATCATTACTCATACACTTACTGTGAAAGGAAATACTGTATATCCAGACTGCAGAAATCTGATCCCAGAGTGAATCTGGCAGCGTGAAATCAGATTTTGATGTTTTAATGCCTTTCATTTACACTTCCTGCTGTGCTTGTGATGTTGAAAGTCACTTAAAGTGTTTAGTGTAACCGGGCCACATAGAATACTGATGTATTGACATCCTTTCTTCCTTCCCTCCTTTCTTTCCTCCTTCTTTCCTCCCTGTTCATCTCTTTTAAACCATCCATCCAATCATCCGTCCATTTTGCTCCCTTGAAACCTCTATGATTTGTCTGTTTTCCTGATTTTATCCCTGCTCCTCTGTGCAGTGATAAGGACCTACTAAGTCAGACCAGAACGCTTGCTATGTCATTTGTTAAGTGTGCCAGCACAGACACAGAGCACCAGTACAAGCTAGTCAAGGACATCTCCTTCTGAAGACAGACATATGCACATACGCACACACATGCATCCACATGATTGCTTATGAATGAATGAATAAGTGGACTCAAATTAAAGTAACATTCCTGTTTTTTTGCACATAATATTCAGATGGTTTTATGGCCTGAGTGCAGCCACAGAATCAGGTGAAACTGGAATGCATTGTTTTGGTCATTTAGTTACTGAAACACGATCATCATCAGCAGAGAGCTGGGATTCATGGAGACCACCACAACATGTTCCATGGTCTTTAGTTAAATTGCATTCATACAACTTTTAACAGTTGGGTTTGTGCTAAATGAGGATACGCCCTGTCAGTCTTGCTGTTCCTCACTTAGCATCATCAAAGGTTGTGTTGAGCCGTCAGAGAACTGTCTGAATATTACCTCAGTTATACTTTAATAGAAACTTGAAAAAAAACATTTTAAATTAACCACACGACTTTATCTATTCACTCACATGCTCAGGCATGCACACACGTACATACACATGCTACACATTCTTCCTCTCTCTGGTAGTCAGTTTATATGCAGTATCACTGACAGTAAGATAACTGACTGTTTGGACTCTGAATTGTAATTAACGAGGCGTCACATTGAGTTAAATGAGAACAGTGAGCTGTACCACTCATATCACAACTACTGAGAGGTTTTATCTGGCAATCCCCAAAGCCACTGCTTGACAGAGTTGAGTCACTGTGGTATTCACAGTAGGGACTGTACAAAAGTTATTGAGGAAGGGCGGTTTACACATTAGGGGAGCTATCTTAGGGCCGGCACACAGAGCAAAACACATTGCCATATGAGTGAACTGGTATTTTCCTACAACACACTCCTCCTTTTCGGAACTTCCTTCCCTCCTAAGAATTTTTGTCCTGTCCCATAGTGGCCTCCATATTGGCTCTGCTGAGATTTTTGAGTAACTGCTTCTGTGCTTTGCTGTCTGTCAGACGGGGGCATTTGCTTTAACCTTATTGTTCAGCTTGAAGCTAGAGCGGTAAACATGAAACCTATCATACAACCCAGACAAAGTGTTTCTACAGCTGCCTGCATTTCATCACAGTCAGTCAGTGGTGCCCACTACAGATGTTAAGTCAGACAGGAGTGTGACACCTCCTGCTTTTAATTTGTTGCCAGTTTGCTCTGCATGTATTGCACCTCCTGACCTGCTTCTGACCAGCTGTGATGACCCTTGCTGTGTCTGAAATCAGTCCCTCATTCGCTCACTCAGTCACTACTCCCTATATAATAGACACTAGGTAGTTTACTCAATGGTGAGAGGTAAATTGAGATTTTGGGCACTTATAAACCATCATCATTTTGTGTCATCCCTGGTGTGTCACATAATAAGATTATATAAACAAACATTTAGGCAGTATATACAGTAGAGCATATGTTCTATAAATTTCAACACTCAAATAAAATGGCAGAGGGTAAATGTAGTGCACTGTACCTTTTTAAAAAGGGAGCGATTTCGGACACAGCCCATCTCGTTCTTGCTCCTTGTCCTCCTGAAGATTCACCTACGCTGAAAATTGTAAGGTTCAGTCAAGTTTTGTAGATGTAAACAGCTCAGTGGGACCAGCAGCTTTAGCAAAATTCATGTGCTTTGTTTCTGCAGAACAGACAGCTAAGCCCAGTGTAAAGACTTGTAGTTACACAGCTGTAAACCTCTGGAGCTTCTGTCAAGGGACCCTGAATGTGTTGTTGTGTCTCGTCTTGGTATATTTATTGACTTTTGTGATATATCAGGAAGTAATCATTCTACCTATTCTAACTCCACGTTCATAGTACTGTAACTCCTCTCAGTTTGTAGAAGAATAAAAACTCAGTACAGCTGTTGAAAACTCACAACTACTGTCTTTTACCACCGTGACAAATAAAGTTAGATGTTTTGAAAGTAGTGTGGTTTGAGTTTTTGGCCATGATCTGAGTGGATCTTAATCATTGTTAAATTCCCCAAATCCCCAAAACATGCAGTGAAATAAGTTTCTTCCCTGTGCGATACTGGATGAAAAACAATGACATTGGCATATTTTTCAAAATCAAAATGCTGTGATTGTGTAACAAAGTAGTGTGTATAGTGTTGTAAAAGACAACACAGTGATGCTATGCTCCAGTTCCCTCTGTCTGAGTGCTCTAAGATGCTGCATTCAGTTAGATATTCTCTCTATTTCTTGTCCATTCAGTTGCTTTAAGGCAGTTGTTTTATCGTGTGTCTTTATTTTGGACTCATCACCCCTTTGTATTCCTTACTGAGCTCTGTTTTGTTCACCTCTCATCCCTGCACTCTTAAATTTTTACCAACAATGCAAATTACAACGCCATCCTTCACCCCAACCTTCTTCATTCACCCTCAGCCATACTTCCTTCATCTTCCCCCGCCAGAAACCTTAGTTCTTTACCTCCCTCCTTACCCATTGTCGTCCTTCCCATCTTCCTCTGTCCTTTTCTGCTTTCAACACCCCAACCCCCCCCCCCCCAGTTTTTTCTCTCCATGGTCCTGAGTTTGTCCCTGGTTATAATGGTGCAGATTACAGGAGGCAGAGAGGCACCGCACCTCGGCCGAGGAGGGAACCAGACGCTTCAAGTTGGACTTTGCCAACAAGGCCGACAGTCTGCAGCGGCAGATCGAACACAGAGAAAGGCAACTGTAAGAAAAACACCTCCAAACACAGACTAACTGGTAGACTTATGCACACACATCAACACTTAATCTAGAGAACCTGTGTATCGTGGTTGAACTGAAACTTGTTGGGGTCCTAATTCATGAACCAATTAAAACAGTTTGAAGCATGGCACATTTCTCTTAGCAAAGGTTTGTTTACTTAATTGCTCAGGAGACTTCCTCTTATACAGCTGTTGTTGATGATGTGCAAGACAAAACATTTAATACAAATATAAATCAATATGCTCTAACATAATCTATTCCTCACCCGTTTGTCCTCCTTACTATTGTTATTGGTGTTGCGTGCATATGTTTGCGGTGCTCCTGTAGCCAGCAGCTGGAGACAGACCTGAAGATTGAGAGGGAGTGGAGGCAGACATTACAAAATGATCTGGACAGAGAGAGAGAGACGGTAGCTCAGCTCAGCACAGAGGCGCTGCAGATCAACGGACTAAAAAAGGTAAGAAGGGAGAGACAAGGAAACATAACCATGTATATAATATTATACTATATGTGATACATGTGTTCTCTTGTTTGTGTTTTAATATTTTTCCAGGAGTTCCATCGTCTCCAGGATGAAAACATTCAGCTGAAGACTATCTGTGAAGACCAAGAACAAGCTCTCGAGGAACTAGGCTCCAAACTCAGCGAGTATGCATGTTTAAATTAAAAATGCTCTCTCTATATGGGAGTCATGCTGTTTTTGCAGACAGTTTATGAAGCTGGAAGATAGTCTGTCCAATGTAAGATTTGGAATATGTAACAAAGTTAGTTTTTAGGTTTTCTTTGGAGAAAAAAAACAATTAGCCCTTTAAGAAAACATATTCTACAAGGATTAAATTACTTCAACTAACTACTTTATCATAAATTCTTGAAGGCACTATGAACATGGAGGACCACACCATATTTTGGCATATTTTAGCTCATTTACAATAAATCAAATATATTTTACATTCTCGCAAACAAGTAGTTTACAGATCTTGAAAACGAAACAAGCCCCCCCCCCCCCAAAGAAACCAAAAAGAGAAGCTCCAAGTTATGTTTTTTTTTTTGCTATTAATAATTCTTGAAGTATAGCAGCCAAAAGATAAATAGTTTATGACCTGTGATGGTTAATTTTATTTATTTCATTTACCTGCACTGTCCTATTCATTTTGTCGTCAGATCCAAACTGAAGATTGAGGACATCAAAGAAGCCAACAAAGCTCTTCAGGTAAAGCAGCAGTCACTTCAAGAGATAAAAAAGAAAACAGCAGAACAAAGTCTTTAATCTAAACCTTCTCCATCAGCAAGATGTTGAGTTTGATCGTTATTAAATATAAAATTATTAAAAGAACTTGAGAGAAATAGTGCGTACTGTACCTGCATCTTGGTTATGTGTCATTGACAAAGCTGATTTGGGATCAGTGAAGTAGGGTACATAATGTTGTGATTTGATGTGTGGTGTTGTTTCAGGGGGGTCAGGTTTGGTTGAAGGACAAGGAAGCCAGCCACTGTAAGCTTTGTGAGAAGGAGTTTTCCATCTCGAGACGAAAGGTCAGTTTTACACATCTGCATTTCCACATTGAAAATCCCACAGTCACAACTAGAGTTAGAAATTATCTTGGTTTTTTGCAAAGATTTAAACAAATAATGAAAGGAAATTGACAACCAATAGAAAATTAATAAACAGCAATTTATATTTGCAATCCCAACACAAACCACTAATATTTATGTCCCGTGTCTGTCTCCAGCACCACTGTAGAAACTGTGGGGAGATTTTCTGTAACAGTTGCTCGGACAATGAGCTTCCTCTGCCCGCCTCACCGAAACCAGTCCGAGTCTGTGACACCTGCCACGCCCTCCTTCTCCAGCGCTGCTCCTCCAATCCAACGTGAGGGAGTCCCACACATCTATCAGGACTGCTTCAAACTATAACAGACTACACCCGTAAACACCCACCCTTCAGTCCTCTGTAAGACACATCTCCTAATTTATCTTTGCTGCTAGGAATGGACCATGCGCATGAACATGAAGACCACTTGATCAGTCTAGATACATGTTGAAGAAGGAAGTATCCAGGTACCCAGTCACCTCACAGTCATTTTTCTTTCAGGTCCGTCTTTGTTTGAAATCACCAATTTGTCTGCTGTGTAAAACATTCAATCAGTCCACTATAAAGGCCAAGATTTCTTACTTGATAACAGTTGAGTTGGAAAAGGAAATAGTAAGAGTCCCTGGTCTACTTTAGTGTCATAAACAATCATGTCAGTCCTCTGTCAAGAGAGAGTACAAATTGCCTTTGGGTGAATCCAAGTGTTGCACTGGCCTGACTTAAAGGGCATGAAAAGGCCACGTATGACAACTACACTTTCCAAAATTCAAAATATGCTCAACACAATACAACAAAGTTCAAATATAATAAAGGAAACGTTGTGACTGGTGGTCATATTAAAAAAAAAGAAAAAGACAAAAAAAAGAGGAACAGCTTAGCAATGAACTGAAAGTGAAACTGCACTGTCTGTGATTCGCACTGCTGCAGATTAATGCAGATGTTTTTTTCAGCCAAACCTACAGTCGTATGTGGTACTGCATTATAATGTATGCATCAAGCCTCAAACTGTACACAGAAAGTGTATAGCCAAACAGATGTGATTATATAATTTATACATACAGTATGGTGGCCTTGTTACTGTTGAGTCTGACTCCAAAGCACTGCCCTTTGAGGTGGGGTGACACAAACTGTTAAGGCAACATTAGCACAGGCGCAAAAGACTGAATCAACTTGACAGGTTAAATCCTACTAGATACTAAACTGACGTCGACTGGATATATTCTGTTTAGTTTGGATCAGAAATGTGCCACAAAATGAAATTGGTCTCAGTTTTTCTGTTCATGTTTGAAGTGCAGTTATTTCACAGAAGCAACATAATTATATTTTGTACCTGCCATCATCAAAGGTCTCAGGACAAAAAGTCCTGCTGGTCAGATCTCTACTCTCAAAATACAAAGTGTTCAATGCGCCACTTATCGACAAACTAATTCCAGGAACATTCATTGCTCCAAACAGGTTTAGCTCAGTTGACACAATAACTGTACTAGTTCCCCATGGGACTTTAAAAGGAACTGAAACTTTTTTCCTTTACGATGTGTTGGTGCTAATTGTGCCTGTGTGAATGCATTGAATATCACCTACTAGGGCTTCTCATGTTGCCAAATGAACCCTGTATTTTCTACAGAGAGGATTTCTGTAGAGATAATAGCAGCCTAAAATAATGGCCCAAGATATTTTAAAGTAGCAACACTAGCTTATACTAGCCAAGCAAGCAGTCTAGATTAAAGGCACATTTCACTGTTTGAGACACTAATGCAGAAGATTCTGCTTAAAGGACCAAGAGAAGCAAGAGGTGGCATCATTACATCTTTGGCAGGTGATTTAAATCAAGGTCAGTCTGTCTGACTCTTGCTGATGACCCACTGATGGCTCTTACAACATGACCACTTCACTGGCTAGTCAGTGGTTGTTCAGAATAGACTTGAGTGTTACACACATCTGACAATATATCAAGTTGTTTGTAAGCAAGGATGTTTGAACACTTTCCAATACTATATTTCCTGTAATGTAGATTAATTTGAAAGTATTTATATTAGATTTTGTGTTTTATGCACATTCATTTTTACTTGTTTGAGGTTTCCCTGTTCACTTGAAGTTAGTTGTAATCTGTGCAGATGGAGATGTTGAGGAAGATCCGCATCTTACTGCTGCTCCATTCCTGTGACGGAAAGTTTGAAACTCTGAACCATTTTTATTTCTTCTTCTTAAATCAAGATTGAGACATGTGATGTTTGTGTTGTCAAACTAATGCTGATGACTGTAAAATACTTGCTCTTCAGAGATGGATTATGATACAAGTTCCACTGCACATTCTGGTTTGTACTTGTAGACAGTGTTTACAACCTGTGATTTTTTTTTTAAGAACTGGAAGAATTCATTCCCATGAAGAGATAAAACAGGACTTAGTTCATTTCAAGAAGTGTTTTTCTTGTTTCAAATATTTATAAAATATCACAAATTTATCATATAATCATTAAGCACTACAGGCAAATGTTTCTGAACTGCACCAGGCCTGAAACACTTTGTACAGTGTTGCTCTTACAAATCTCCCAGCATTCAGTGGGACTTGTACAGTGTTGATACAGCTGTATGTTGTATATACAAATTGTTGATAATCACTGTGGCCCTTTAGCTTACTAAATCCTGCCAGTTTAATATCAGCTCTATTGCCAACAGTATGTTGCCTTGACTGTGTAACAGATTGAGATTAAATCAAGTTACAGACAGATTCGCTCGTGTTGGTTTACTGTCATTTTATTGTAGGTGACTGAAAATTTCCTTTTATCATTTACTGTTGTTGCACTTTGAGGTCTTTTTCCTGTATCCAGCTAAAATCAGATGATTTTGTCTTTTGTTTCTCCATTACACACCTCATAAGGAGAGAAATCACTTATTTTTAATATATTCAGATGTATTCACAACCATGATACAAATACCTCTACAAAAGTGACATCAGTCAGGGAGAGAGATGGAGAATTAAATATAAAATTTATTAGGCAAAATGTACAACAGCTGCATAAGCTATTTTACAGCTCAAATATAGAGACTTTATTTTACTTCCACTCTTTGAGAGTGGAATATAATATTCAACTTAATTTTAAATTCTGTAATGAACTGTGAAAACATTCATAAAAAACACAATGGCTCACATTTGTTACACTTTTCAAAGCAGGAAAGCCAATCTGAAATCAGGTATAAAATAGTTACAGGTTGGTTATTTGTTCTGCTGAAAATAAGTTTTTTAGAGTGCGTTTAAAACATCTGAATTTCTTAGCTAAAGTTCCTTGTTTTGATGTCGCTCCTCACTGCTTGGCCTCTTAAAGAGCATCATTCACCTCAACACGTCATCCAAGCCAGAGCACTGTTATCATCAAGTGATGGGATCAAAGTGAACATGCTTGGTCCTGACAGTGTACTGACAATCAAAATTGTTCTTTCTTGTGTATCACAGAAAATCTCACACCTGTAAGTCTGTGTCCAATGAAGGTCTGCCTCCTTGCTGCATCTGCACTGATTTACATCTCCTGCCAACAAGCCAGATGTGTAACAAGATGAATTAAAGTGCATCCAAATAAAGTCATTACAAACTTTAAAATATTCAGCTACTGCCCTTTCAATCCCATTCAGATCTCTGGAAAAATAAAAAGGTGTTTGATTTCTCTTAGATCGCTAGAGAAAATCTATTACATCCAATTTTAGAAATAGAAGATCAATAAATAATGACTTATTGACCATGTTCAGCACCTTCAACAGCTCCAACATTTTCATATTGTCAAGTTGTTTTGTTCTTCATATGCTTTTAGGAATGGTCGTATAATGGTGCTTGCTAAGGTCATATTTGGCCTGTTTGTAGTATCTTAGTACTGTGGGGTCGAGGTATAACTTCACCTAAGAACAACTGTAACAAAACAAACGAGTGACTTCGTAGCAGCTTTCCTGCTTCGAAACATTAGTTGAGTAAATGTGGCCTAAGGAGACGCGAGACAAATGCCAGGATGGATTTGAAGAGTGGGATGACTTTATCAGTATGCACCTCGCAGCCCGCTGCTCCGTGAGCCTCCGCCCCCTCCTGAGTTACCATAGTAACCACCGCCGCCACGACCTGAAAGGAGTTTAAACAGGATGACACTTGAATTAATACAACTACAATATAAAAGAATAAAATAAAATGGTGATAAAATTTTTAAAATCGCCTAAATGAAAATTGTTGATGAAAACTCACTCATTTCAGCTGCTCCACTGGCTGTTGAGTTGAGAAACAGCTCAATATAGCGATGCTCTGTGGAGAACAACATCAATTCATCACTCACCTATTCAAGGTTTAAATCCACCTGGTTACTTTCCCAACTAGTTGAACTATCATCTGCAATATCGCAAATACTGTCATGAAAAATACTTGCACACCTGTATATATCTGATTGTTTTTACCATCATTGTGCTTATTTAATGCTCTTTTGATTCCAACATTAAAACCTGCCCGACTCTGAGTCGGCCAACTAAAATCCTGGCAGTTTATCTACTGAGCTTGAAAATCTGTGCTACTGTTCTGCTTCTGTAGATACAACTGATCCACTACTTTGCTTTTAATCAACAAGTAGTTTTGTGTATTGTTGCATAAAGTGCTTTCCCAAGGACCAACAGCAGGACACACAAGCTGAAGAGGAAAAAGAGGACATACGCATGTGGTTCTTGTCTTTGGACATGGCTGCCACAGCGTCTTCGTGGGAGCGAAACTCCACATCTGCCTCTCCAGTTGACTTGCCGTTAGGAGCCACATCAATGTGGACCCTCAGTGGATTTAAAGGAGAGAAGAACTGCATGAAGGGAAAAAAAAGACATATACACACACAGATATATATACACATGAATAGGCAGGCAGACAGTCTTAGTGAGGTCTTAATGGGCTTCTTGACTAACAGCATTATACAGTATGAATACAACATAAACAGAAACAGGGTTCCCCAAGTTAAATTTCTGAGTTTCTAAGTCATTTTTCAGCAGTATACAACAATAATTCCTGATAATATAATTAATGAAATGAATGCATCCTGGATCCTAATAAGTGCCAAAGAAGTGATGGATGGCTTGAACAATTAAAATGATTAATTCTTTTCAGTTACATTTTTGCTAAAATCACCATTATGAGACTGAGCTTCCTAGGTGCAGTAGCCAACAGCAGTAACTGTTTGCTGCAAATGGTCTGATGGTGTTGACAGAAACTCAGCCTCCGGCACAATCCACTGTTGCTACAATCCTAAATTTCATTTATATTTAAAATAATAAAGGTAACTGGTCTCAGTGTATGTTCTTAGCATTACCTTGGCAATGTCTCCCTCTGTGGCACGGAAAGGTAGACCCCTCATATGGACAAAATGGCCGCTGTGAAAGCCTGAGCCACTGTCACTTTGACCACCATAGCCATGGCCTCCCATCCCTGAGATAAACCACACACAAACAAACCCACAGATTACCAATACCACCTTTACTGATGTAGAAGAGAGAAGTAATCTGATACATATCAACCTTTATTTGTCTTATTGATACTGAAATCTTTGAATCTTTGGGAATGACGAGTGAAGATGGTCAGAATCCACTGCTTAGTTAAAGATTTGCACCAAAGTCATGTCAATTTCATTTCAAAGTGAAAACATGAAAAATTAAAAATGATGAGAATGTACATTTTTGGAAAACATTTTAGCCTCTCAGCAGGGGTGCGAAACTGTATTTATGAACTGAGGCTTTCAAACACCATTTCATTACATCTAAATGCCAGACTCTAGGGGAAATAGAATTTGGACTTCACCTCTTCCTCCCCTTTCTCCTCTCACTCGCTCGTCAAACATGCCGTTGCCAAAACAGTAATTGTTGAAACCATTGTAGCTGTCAAAGCCACCGTAACCTGGACACAGACACAAAGACAGAACAACAAAGGAAAACTCAAACTGTCATTTCACACAAACAAAAAAACAGTAAAACTTCTGCAGGCTCAAAAGAACTTAATTTGGGCAGGTGAACCCATTAGTCAACCCCTCCACCATCAAAGTGAATATTCAAGTGGCACTATGATGTCTGTTTATACTTATCATTGTAAGTTATTGATTATACTGCTTTATAGATAAATACTATAATTAAGAATTGAACTCTAAATGGTTTTCCACTGCTACAAAAAAATAACCATAATGAAACTGACCGAAGAAAATAGGAATTTAAGGTAGGCTTGTTTATTTACTTAACCGACAAAATCAAAAAATATAAATATAAAATAAAATATGTGGCTAAGGGACCAGTCAATTGTCAGCATTCTTTGAAAATACTCAAAACTGGCATTGTTCTTGTTTGAATCTCATTTTGGGATGGTTGTGTTTCCTGCAGTTTGTTTATTTCACATGACTTGATGTGATGTGTTTAACAGCACCAGTGAAACCAAAAACAGAACATGGGCTGAAGTTAATAAAAATTGTTTTATATTGCCTTCTACAGCATCACATGTTCTGCCAGTTTAAGCACTGGCAGGATATTACTGTACGCACGAAAACAAAAAGCTGCTTACCTCCTCCATAACCTCCTCCACTCCTCATGGTGTCCATCAGAGTCCCACCACGGCCAGGCCCGGGGCCAAAAAACCCTCCCCGTGGGCCCCCCATCATGGGTCTATCGTAAGGCCCTGGTCTCTGGCCTCCCATTCCCCGCCGGGGCAGCTCATAGTAGGCTCTGATCTCATTACGACTGCTCTTAAAAATCTCTATATACCTGCAATATAAGAGGCCAATTGGGTGTAGGGGGCAGAGGAGAGGGTTACGGTGTAGAAATGGCTTAGCTCAGGTTACATACAGAGATATGAATTACAGAGAGAGAAGATAAACACACACAAATAAAACAAATATTCTAAATAGTGGTCTAAGTTGTTTTAACCTGGAGCTGAGTGAATGACTGAACAACCTCAACAAAATCTCATCATTAGCTGGGCTTAGGGCTGTAGTAGATTTCTATACCAACCTCACCTCTTGTTACTTACAGTTATAGAAATCCTTACAGGGCTTTTACCTGTTGTATTGATAATTTTAATGATTTAGCACAGCAGAAATAAGTCTGATGCATCAATGGTGGAAGCTGCCTTGTCTTTCCTCTGCTATACTTCTATGCTTAATCCCATCTTCACAGTAAATTATCTATATGGTACATGTATGAAAGGATATAAAGGAAGTGCCAATAAAATGATGATGTTGCGCTAACACAGGTAAATAGAACTCCCATGTCATGAATGACCACCTATAAAACTGTCTATGGCATAAAATGTTCACACCACCTTTAATCTAAAGATTAGATACATGACGTTTCATCCCAATTGTCAACATGTCACCATAATTACAATACATAAACCCCTTAGAACCAGCCATTTAACCCATCCCATTAGCATTTTCATAAATATTACATGGCCCACCCAATTAATTTACAATTTTATCTTAACAATTATTCTAGCACACCAACCCATGCTTATCATTCAACTATAACAGACCCATCCCATTAATACCATAATTATACTAATAAGATTATACTAAAAAGACCACCCATTTAATACTAAATTAGAAGCCCAACCCAGTCCAGCCCGTCCCTTTCCCGTCTGTCCCACCTGTGCCCTATTCTTTCCTTGTGTTTCCCCAGAGCCTTTTCTGCTATCTCCTTTGAGGCAAACTGCACGAAGGCTTCCCCTGTGCTCCTCCCCTGGTAGTCCACTGGCAGAGTAATCCCATTTGGCACGATTCTCAACCCTTCAACCCAAGCACACATAAATACATAGGTCGGTAGGTAGACTGATATAGAAGGATTGAACAACACCCACTGCATCACTGGAGCTTTCAGGATTAATATACGTCATGATAGCGAATAAACAACAGCTGTTGTATTTCATAAGACTGCATTAGAAAGGGGCATCTCAGAGGACTGAATTTACACTTGTTAAGTGCCCAGCAAGGGAATAAAAGAAATACTGGCCTGGAGTCAGAGTATTATAATGGATGCAGAGGAGTTTTTTTTCTCTGTTACACTACTGAATTTAGATCAATGGCCAAATGATTGTTTAGTGTTGAGTGAGACACAATGTAATAATTATAATAATTCTTTGCTGTTAATAATCCTAGAAAGAGGCTGCCAATAAGTAGAATCACAGTACTGACCCCAGATCAGTGTCATAGGACTGTCTCCCTCAGCCAAACCAGCCCAGCCCGTTAAACCCTCTTTAGGAGGCATGATATCAAGGTCATATAGCACAAATATGCTAAATAACGTGTTAACACTATTGTGGTAAAAATCATACTAATGATTCACTACAAGGACAAATTAGTCAACACAGTATTACTATACTACAAAAACAAACATACATTAGGCCTTTGGGCCATGACACAAAGACACTTGTATGCAGATGCGTCGGCCTGCCTACCTTTGGGACAGATGTTTGCAAATAAGGTACATTAGATTTACAAGTACCAATTTATAATGAGAGAAATCAATAAGGTGAAAACATTATGTGTGTGAAGATAATGCGTTGGCAAAACTGTCTATCTATAACACTAAATGTTGCTGTATATGGATGTTGTAGCGTGGCTGTGTGAGGCTGATCCACTGTGCAGCAAAGCACCGTTCAAAGTGCAGTTGGCACTACTTTGGATTTTTCAAGATACAATCAGTCACATTTCCTGATCTTATGTCAGTGCTGAAGAAAGGACTTGTAAATGTAAAGTTGATTGATCATGTTTAATTTTTCTACAAACATAACCTTGCTATTAGAATAATAATAGGCTATTATAAATCCATTTGCTTGTATTTCAAGTTGCAGCTAACTGTTGATCTTAAGGGCCTGTGAAGCCTATGGTTAGGTAATAGAGGGCCATATATAAATATTGACAAGTGACTGAGTATTAGTTTTGTCTCAGGTTTTGTCTTTTACTACAAATTAAGAGGTTCTTTTGCATATTTGCTAGTTGTAGTTTTGTCAGCACCTTACACTGTGGTGTAAAAAAACTACAACTCTTGTTAAACAGTGTGTAAAAACTATCCCTCAGATCAACATGAATGGTGTAATATCAGTACAATTCAATAGAGTAATTAAAAGTGTTCATGTACCTGAGAAGAATTGAACAATTTCCTCCTTGCTGCAGCCGAAGGGTAGGCCTCTAAGTCTCAGCATGCAGCCACTGCAGCTGTCATAGTCAGCAGGACCGCTACGTTTCAGCACCCAGTCCATTTCACTACGGTTTGACTTGAACACTGATTCAGACACACAAACAGATGAACATAGAATAACAAACATGTCATATATTGTCTAAAAGGACAAAGAAACATATATCTGTAAATGGAAATCAGTACGGGAAAGCCATGACACAAACCTTTATATGCATTTAAAATACAAGGACAATAATGGTAAACTGATAAGATGTTAGCAACTGAGTAATATGCAGTAATGTCACAAGATGCAGCAAATATTCAAAGAGAAAATCCACACAATTAGAAAAACATTCACTGGACCATCAGTCTGTTATGCCAGTTTATGCTGCTTACCCTCTATGTATCGGTGTCCCATGTATTTACGGTCCTTGGCAAGGGCATTCTTGAAATCCTCGGCTGTTTTCAGCTCAATAAATGCCTCTCCACTCGGTCGACCTTCTTTTGAGTAGGTGAAACACACTCCGTTTACTTTCCCAACGATATCACAGTCTGTAAATAATTAAGATTGTTTGAGATTTCTTTAAAGGATGCCTATTCAGAAAGGAGAAATCACATTGAAGGCTATAACTGGATCCTATCTAATTTGAACTGTTTGGAGCTCCCGAAAATAATATCCAACGGTATATTTGCTGATTCACTGGAGATCCTGACAGCACTTTATTGGCTGGAGTCATGTGAAAACTGAAACATTAAGATGAAGTTACAGCTCAGGAAAGGTGGAGAAACACTGACCGTTTCTGTGCATAACGACAACACGTTATAGGAGGGAAATACGTCTTTTGAAATTTGTCACAAATCAAATGGCAATCAGACCAGATAGATTCCACTTATACTTGTGCAACCAATACGAGTTTTGAGGCAGGTTTCTACTGCATATCTAAGCAGCACTGCATTGCAACTGAGCCCTGACATGATAAAAATCCCACTGATTTGAATGTCAAAATACTGTTTGACTTGCAGAGTTAATAAAAAATAATTCAGGTGAAACTGTGAAGCTTTGTGTTTGCAGGTACTCTAAACACAATGCAAATATGAAGAAAGTTTTTTGTCACCTTTATGTTCACTTGCATAAAAACTATTATATCCACTAAAATGGATCAAAAACCTTGACACAGTGTTATAATGAGCGAAAAAGTTTATCATTAAAGATGAAGTTTCACAGTCTTACATTTGCCTAAAAAATATGTCTGCTTTTTCTCACCAGAGAAGAAACTGGCCACCTCCTCCTGAGTGCAGGACCAGGGTAGTCCTCTGATCCGAACCACGTAACCCTCTTCATTCAAAGACATTCTCACTGCAACGGAGAGCAGAACACAGCAGCAAGACATTAAATTACTGTGTCTATTGTACTTTTACCTACAGCATTGCCATCATCAAATAACGATATGCTTCCAAAATCCCCTGACCTTCGAGCTCTGGCCACTGTCTAGAGTCCAGGTCTAAAATAAGAACGAAGCAATTCTGGGCATTGATGTGCTTTTATTAACTATCATTAAGTAACTTACTGCTCGTCTCATTTGTCTGTCTGCCATTTCTACTTGGCTTATGGGTGCAATCACTCTTAATTACGATAGATATAATTTACATCGTGTTACTTCTGTTTGTACAGTTATTATAAAGAGAGCATTCAAGTGTGAAACGTGCATATTGTTCACAAATATCCTCTGTGTAATAACACAAAGCACATCATCATCATTTTGCAAGAAGCTTTTATTAGTTATAAACAATTGCCAGGGACAACAGCACTGTACTCAGAATTAAGAGTAACAGTCTGGAATAGGAGAAAAGGAAATATCTCCTAATTTAGTACTATAATGCAAGTTACTGCAGCTGTGACAGCAGTTAAATAAGCTAACTTAACGTTTGTTACTTCCTCCTTTCAACTAATCCACGAAGTGTTAGTAAATCCAAAGGGTTTCAACCTCAACTCACGAACACCTTTCAAACATATCCTTAGTGGACATTATCTATTCTTAAGTAAAGTTGCTTCTTTGAAGTTCGCCATTGGACAGTATCTGTCAGCCTGGATACATGGTAAGCTAATGATGCTAACGTTTCTCTATCAGTCTGGCGAGCTAACGTTAGCTTGGTATCATTAGCCGTTAGCAGCTAAGGCTAACGGTAGGACACAGACAGCGGTCAAACGTACGAGACAAACTAGTAAACTCCGTAACGGACGTATGATGTTACTGAGTATCGAAATGTAACTCCAAACCGAAATATGTCACATGTCAGTGAAAAACGTCTGAAAACGGTGAAATGATCTCACAGTCGCCTCTTATCCCCGGACTCCTGCTCCTGTCCCGAGCTCCCGAGTCTCAGGTGACAACTGCAGACAGAGCGCTCAGGTATGCTATCGCGAGACTTGGATATGTAGGCGACAACGTTGATAAAGTTTGTCACAGATAATAAAAATTATTAATTATTATTTAGTTGTATTATTATTATTATTATTATTATTATTGTTGTTGTTGTTGTTGTTATAGCTACTTACCTGTGAAATACTGTCACATAGTGCAACAAGTAAAAGCACAAAAGTATTACCATCAAAATATAAGTAAAGCACCAAAAGTATTAATTTTGCAAACTGGCCCATTTCCGAATAAGCATATTATTTGGGTTATTATAATTTGCATTAATGTGTACATCGCTTTAATGTTGCAGGTGGTGAAGATGGGGCTAATTTGAAGGACATGACACTGCTGGATAGCTTGTAAAGTTCAATAAAGATCAATTAAGTCTTATCAAAATATAGTTTATGAAACTGTAAACTGTATCAAATTGTAAATCATGTAAATGTAGTGGAGTAAAAAGTATTGAATTTGCTTCTGAAATATAGTAGAGTAGAATTAAAAAGTAGCGTAATGGAACTACTAAACTACAAGTACCTCAAAACTGTACTCAAGTAAGTGCTTCGTGTGTTTACATTGCCGGACAGACTTTTTTTCCTGAGCAAATAATGAAATGTATTCATTCTAATCATGAACCAGTAAATTAATTTAATGATCACGTCTGGATACATTGCATTCAGGCAGAACACTTTGAATGCCGCACAATGTGTAGTAACGCACTGTGAATACACAATATAAGACCAAAAACATGCTGGTCATTTTTTTATGATCATCTACAATCATAAATCAGACATCGAGTATGGAAATTGTAGGAGAAAAAAATGTATCCCTCTTAGTCATGCATAGGGTATATATGACAAGAAAAACTACTGGCTATAAAAGAAAATGTAGATTTGACACTCATCCAAAGCAATGCACTTTGAACTAGGCTATACATTTAATTTATCAGCTATTTATATATGAAGGCGCAAATCTTATTCTGTAAGCCAGTGCTCCAGATATAACAATAAACACTCCTTGAGCGTCTGACACGACACACATGGAGAACAGGTTTAAAATCTGGCAACCCTGACAGCGAGGGGAGACTGCTGAAACCAAGCA
The DNA here is from genome assembly GCF_021018895.1 of Seriola aureovittata. Lineage (NCBI taxonomy): Eukaryota > Metazoa > Chordata > Actinopteri > Carangiformes > Carangidae > Seriola > Seriola aureovittata. The sequence continues at coordinate 19,819,405 of NC_079364.1, read as the reverse complement.
GACGGGGTCGAAAGTCCAACGGCAGCAGTGCAGGCCTACATTGTCAAACCCCGCCGTGCTCACTGCCTCGCTGGACACACTTGTCAGTATTAAGTCATTTTCTCTTTCATCCTCAGCACGATGGAGATTCCAGTATTTACGCTGGATGCCTTCACTAATCTACCATTCAAAGGAAACCCCGCAGCAATATGTCCACTCATGCATGTGAGTAAGATCAGTTAGGTTAATGTACCGCATGTCATTGTACACTCGTCTGCTGCACTAGGGCTTGAAAAAAATGCACTAAAAAAAGATATCAAGACACTTCAACTTGCTGCCTCTGGAATGTATCCTTTGGTTGTTTGGTCAAATACCTGGGTTGTTCCTTGAAACATTTGTTGATTGTGCATTGTCAGTCAGCAAAGTTGAAGCTGTTCATGTGTAACATGATTACACAATTTGTTGAAAAATAGGCACAGTCTAAAGAGCCTGACATACTTTCTACCTATCTATCTATAGCTACTGTATGCATGGACGTCAGAGCACAATGATTATTAGTAACAACAAAATATTTATATTTCTGTTATTTATGTTTCTAACAGGAGCTGAGTGATGATTTGTATCAGAAGATAGCAGTGGAGATGAACCTATCAGAAACTGCTTTCATCACCAGGATCAACCCCTCTGATGATTTCACTACAGGTCAGATAATGTTTCACTACAATTAACCCCAATGTTGTTACTATTCATTTATGACCCATGTCTTGTTATTGAGCCTGTTTGAATGGGGAATATTCAAGCAACTCAGTGGAGCCAACTATTATTATTTTTTGCTTGGTGATGGCATTAGTATAAAAATTGTATAAAATATGCTAAATGGGCACAACTGCAACTTTACATACTGTGCATCTGTGAGCACGGTACATAAAACACAGCAGACTCGGGAACAAAATGCAACAGTTTTACCTTCAGAGGAAAGCCCAGGTTATATCTGCAAGTCTGGACAACCCTCATTTAACATTTATGTCTCGCTACAGCATCAGTTTATAAAATCCAGGCACACTAATGAAAGACAAACAGTTTTAATTATTAAATTAATACCAATCTTTAGCAGCAATTTTAATAAAGTCATAATATGCATGTAAATGATTGTATGTGATTGTAGGGATAAAAGGACACAGCTGTGAGCCTGTGTGCTGTTTACTAAGGTCTTTGTGTGTGCGCAAACTAAAAAAAACACCTGCCCTCAGCAGTCTGACACGTAACAATGTTAAACATACAGTTAAGACCTGTGTTGTAGGGAATGGGAAAAACAAGGCTGTCAATTAGCTGGATCAGCTGCACAGAGAGGAATGTCCTCTCCATTTACATGATTTAGTTGCAGCCAAGCAGTTAATCATTGTACAGATAAATGCAACATCTATACGTTTTAGATTCACATGAGAAATGTTGGATATGCACATCTCCCTTTTCAGGGCGAGGCTTTGCTAAATTTAAAGCAAACCATTTTTTGAAACAATTTTTGATAATTGTGATTATGAATGCTAGGGCTCTTTTGACAGTTACATGTAAAGTAGACTAACATATTAAAGTCCTGTGTGATATAGCACCCATCTGAAAATGTGATGCGATCAACAGGATCAAGGTTTCGCCTCCGATGGTTTACACCAACCACTGAAGTGAATCTGTGTGGTCATGCTACTCTGGCCTCTGCAGCAGTGCTGTTCCAGCATAAGAGTAAGATTCAAAACAAACACACACAGACATGAAAATCAAGGCTTATATCAGTCAGGTCATGAAGTCATGCCGTTGAAGGTACCAACACTAATTTACCTGGCAGCCTTTTGAAGTTATCCTGTTATTGTAAAGCTCTTCCATGTAAAACATAATGTAGAGTAATACACTAAAGTACAAAGAATTTTAAGCCGAGACACTCGGGTTAGTCAGTTACACATAAATACTTAAGTAAACTTAGTTCATCAGCTAGACTGTGAGTATAATATTATACATTATGTTATATATGTTACATCTGTTAGAGAATGTGAATCCTGTACTGGTGTTTGAGACCAAGAGTGGAGATCTGGCTGTTACCAAGCAGGGGGACAGTTACGTCATGGACTTTCCTCTCAACCCACCCACCCAGGAGGTACAGTATTTGGTCAGATAAACACATCAGGACAATGTCGCAGGACAAGGCCCTCTTAGCCGACATCTACAATCGACATCAACACCATGCAACTGCGAGAAATAAAACTATATACCGGGGCCTTAAATTCACTTAACTGAAGAAAAAGCAGTTAAAACACACACAGTCCCTTATTTCCTTTTCACAGTCAGTACTATTCATTCTTCAATGCCCATAGCACTACCATGTAATTCAGCATCACTATTAAGAAAACAAGTTGTGTGATACCCAGAAACTCTGCGACCATCTTTCAATAGTATAACACACAGCTGCAGATGGATTAGCAGAGCTCCTATTTCAACAGACCATGAAATCTTTAACACCTTTTTTCCCCCCAGGATCCCAATGAGTTCAGAGACATCATCAAGGTCAGTAAGACAGACACCGACACCTCCACCTCATTCACTCACACACACCTCCTCTGTGAGCGAATGTTTTACAGCACTGACTCCTGCTTTACTGTCCACATGAGCCCATCAGTTTCAACAGTTTGCATCAGTGTGATCTCACTGTAGTGTTTTTGTGAGTGTATGCGTGTGTTTCACTGCGTCTCTGCCTCTGCATGTGTAATACAGGCGGCAGTTGGAAACCACCCAGTTCAGGATGTTCACCTGAGCTCCAACACTAAGAAACTGATGGTTCGACTGGCTGACAGCTGTGACAGGTTATAAGCAAAACATACATGCACATGCGCACACACAGAAAACTGATTGTACTAGCTCGCTGACGCAATTAAATGATGAGTCAAGACTAAGAGCAGTTGAACATGGATCAAAGACACATTCCTGGTGAATTCCTCTATTCAGTGATCAGCTCTTTGCCAAACATTTACTCATCAATACCCTTCAATTATATTCCTGCGTCTCTTATTGGCCCTTCAGCTGCTCCACAGTAGCAGAGGGACAAAGTGTCCAGCTGGAAAGCAGGTTACTCTTTCACCTGCCCAAAAACCTACCCAAAGCCAGCCAGAAATCCAGACCACTAACCTTCCACACACACCACACACCTCTCTGTCTGGAGGTCATGCGCAGTTTCCTAGATCCCTCAATGTGCTGCATTGTGTGTTGTCTACAGGTCAGTGCTAACCAGTCTGAAAGTTGACCCTGTCTCTCTTCAGAGCAGTGAGAGGAGTGGAAGAGTCAAAGGGCTGATCCTCACCATGAAAGGTAAAAAAATAGATCCTTTAGCAAGACCAGGTGGATGTTATTGGACAGCTTTATGTCTTGTTGGGCTAGACCACAAACAATAATTTCAATGTGTGCCTGCTAATAGGGTCTCCAGACTGCCAGCCGGGATACGACTTCTACTCCAGATACTTTGCTCCATGGAATGGTATCCCAGAGGATCCTGTCACTGGTGAGTGACAACTGGTCCTGGTACTACTGGTACTACTGGTCCTGGTACTACTGGTACTACTACTACTACCACCACCCAATGCCTGCACATCTACTCACACACAGGCTTCATTTGGATGTAGGATGGATTTTGTTTCTTAAAAAATATGCATCTGAGAAACATACACATTTACATCAGATCAACAGCTCCAAAAACATCTGTAGGCACGACTGTATCAGATGTCCAGCAGTTTACCACTTCACTTGTTTTTACAGTTGTTAAATGTTCCGTGCGGGTCTGTAAATTTTGTTTATCAGTTTCTGGTCTTCTGCACTTTCTGTCGTTGCAGGGTCGGCCCACACCGTTCTAGGTAGCTACTGGTCTAAGAAACTAGGAAAGAAGAAAATGCTGGGTAATTAATCTAGTTCACATTATAATTTGTTCAGCAACAATTTGACTTAGAAGCAAAGTCTTTTAACAACCATTTACTTGATGACAGTTGTTGTTTCCCACTATAATAAATCGTCCATTACTACTGAACTGAACCATATTGACACTGAGATTATCCATCTTGTCTGTCTGTCTGTCTGTGTGTGTGTGTGTGTATGTGTGTGTGTGTGTGTGTGTAGCTTACCAGTGCTCCAGTCGAGGCGGGGAGCTGGAACTGGAAGTGAGAGACGATGGAAGAATCAACATAACTGGACAAACCGTCACTGTACTGCAGGGAACAATCACACTGTAGTTACAGACACATGCAAGCAGAGGGTTTGAGATACCAAGACAGTCAACATGCACCTGTCCAGAGAAGCAGACGAATGCTTTGTACCATTTAATAAAAATGAGATGAATTTAAATAAAAAAAACAAAATAGACAAGTGCAGACCGCTCAATCTAAATATCAGAACATCACTTAGCTAACCAACAAAAGAACGTCGCACATTTTGTTAGAATTTGTATTATTATTTATTCACATAACACAACAACAAAAATTACAATATAAATAAAAAAAAACAAATGCAACAACAAAACATGTAAATTCAGAGGTTGTGTTGGAGGTAAATCGGATCAGTGGTAGAATCACAGTTAGCCTGTTGTTCGGTACGTTATCTGTAACGCTCTGCTCACATTAAGGAGGCAAAAAAAAAAAAGTATCACTGCTTAAATCATCACAGTTCATTAGTATTATATTTCAAACAAAACCTCCTAGAGTTTTACCTGTTATGGTACCATGTATTATCCTCAGTCTCTGTATAAGCTTACAAGTTCTGCCTTGCACAAAGGAATGGAGACAAATGACTTAAATGCTTTAGTTGTTGCTGTTACTGATAATACAATGCTATAAAGTTAATTTTTAAAAAGAGAATTAAATTATTTATCAACTAATTTGTGGTTTCCAGGTCTTTGAATAAGATACAATGAGCTACAACTAGACATATTATAACGAAGTTCAAGTATGTATGATGTCCTGCGATCTAAACAAGAAGTCACGCACTGCACTGCAGCTGTCACCTCATCCTTTACACAACAGCTACTTGAGTTTTAAGCTGCAGAACTATGTTTGTGTTGTGATATTGTGATTTAAGACTGCATGTAATTATAATGTTGTGATGTAACTAAACTTTTTAGTCTGAGGTTTGTCATTCCTTAAGACTGCAATTCAGTTGACTGACAGAGCTTATCTGACTGTTATAGCTAAGTGAAATGAACTATAGATAACTACCTGTTTGGTCTCCATATTTACATTACTAAAGATCTGTGCTGTGTGGAAATGCCTTGTCAAAGTACCAAAAGACAAGCCTTAAATATTGTCAGTGTATTGATAGAGGTATTTGATAGATATCAGACTTTATGAATAGTGAACAGTTCTAGTTTGATGTTTCATACCTTAACCTATGACGGAATCAGTTCAGCATGTTTTAACCACAGATTTAGTTTTTTGTGTGCAACTAGGTGGTCAGTTCCTAAGTTGTCATTCTTCAGTGTTTTACAGCAAGGACAATTACAGATACTGTGCACACTTTGTAAAATAAACCAACAACAGCAGGAGCAGACACACCCTTAAAGGTTTCTACAAAGCTTGTTGAGGTTCAGCCTGTAGATTCAGCCTATGAGGTCTTCTAAGTCTTTTCCACTTAATTCAATATGAACGTTTTTACAATAATACTAGAGAACGGCACATGACCATCTCACACTGCAAAAATCTGTCAGTGAGAGGAGAGATTCAGTTGAAAGGTGCATGTGAAATCACCGTAGCATTTTATCTTGTGTGAAGCATTTTGTTGTCTACAAACGTTACAAACTGCTCTAATTTCCAAAATACCAATTTTATGCCATAGTGTGGTGTGGATCAGACGCAGCGTTCACTTCAAAGCCTAGATGTTGTTCAGGTGCTAGTTTGTTGATCAGTGTCACCTATCTCTCCAGTTAAACCTCCAGAAAGATTATGGAGTACTTTAACAGACTGGTGCTCAAATGCTGCTCTGCTGAAGTTCCCCACAGCCGTCGTCAGCTCTTATGTGAGACAGGCAGTTGATCTGAGACCATCATGGCTTCACAGCCTTCTGTCACAGGTGCATGCTGGGTAAGGCCTTGTGGGCAGCTGGCGGGAGCTGGATAATGTGAAGTAAGGGTTCAGGAATAAACACAGAACGTGAAGAAGAAAACAGACAATTTTAATTTACATGTGAAGCTTAATTCTTCTAATGTATTGAAAATGAAGAAATGCTGAGTGGTAGTTTCAAGACTTCTAAAGGATATCATGTTCTCCTGCTGGAGATGGTTGAGCAGTTTCTCCACAGGTGCGTAGCGTCGAAGCGTCGTGGCAGAGCCCACCATCAGCAACTTGTGTTTGGCCCTGGTAATGGCTACATTCAGTCTACGCCAGTCCTTCAACAGCTCTCCTAACTGTGAATGGACCGGGGGGGTGGGGGTGGGGTTAAGCCAGGTTTCCACTCAGTTGTTCATTTGCTTGTTCATGCATAAAGAGACAGAGGCACAGAGAAGAGAGCAGAAAGAAGAGTCAAAAAGGGGAGATGGGAAGGAAAACACTTACGTTTCCTTCCTCTGCAGTGCTCCTGACGAAAGAAAGCACAATTAGACTTTTGTCCCGTCCTTGGTATCTGTCCACTGTGTTCACCTCCACGCCGGTGAAAGCAGAGGGCTGCAGCAGAGCAGAGATACTCTTTAACTGCTGTCTGTAGGGAGCGATAACTCCTATATCACTGGGCTTACACCCTGCCTGGAGACAGAAATAAGCAGGGGTCAGTACAATATGTAGTTACACTGATAATTTCTCTGATTTTAAACAATTTTTCACGCCCACTAGTGTAACTGTATTGAATTGTTATTATACCAGTATCAGTTGGTTTACCTTTATCAGCAGTGAAAGCAACTTGTGAACGAGAGCAGCCTCGGTGTGATTGCTTACGCCTCCCTGCTCCACAGACTCCAGTGCTGGTACCTAAAGGAGGAAGAAAAATGCATAAAAAAGTAAAGAGTAAAAAAAACATTTTATAAGAACATCCAAACACACGAAAAATATTTTATTGCAACTCCAAACTGACGGATGTAAGAAGATTAATAACATAACTAATCCGTGAAGCTCAGGCAATTTGCAGTACTGCTAGATTACAAACCTCACAAGGCTGGGACGACCAGCACCTTCATTCAAAATCTTAATCTTCCATTCAAATACCAAATCCTTTTCACCTTGAACTGACTCATTTCAGCTCTCAACGCACAACACATTAAAAAAAACACTACTGCTTGAAGTGTACTCTCGATATTCAACCAACCATTGAGCAATCAAGGAAGCAAACAGGGTTGCTAGGTGACAATGTGGCCTGTATCCACGCCAGGTCATGCTGCGGATGAGCCTGAGAGTAGGAACTAAGGTCCGACTGGACAGAAAGCAGGAAAGGCAGGGTGAGCAGGGCCGAGGCTGTTCTCTCTGATCCACACTCCAGCCGGCCCTCGTACATCAGGGAGTTACTGAGAGACATTATCTGTCTGAATAAAGAGAGCACAGTTTATCATACAGGGGGGAAACTATTGTAGTTGTCATCTAAATAGAATTAAGTTTTCTCTGCCATGCCAAAGTAGCTAACACACTGTATTAAAGATCAAAGTGCATCCAAATTTTATCATTATTTTCATCATAGGTTCATAATGAAGTCCAATGTATTCATATTATTTCTGATGTCATGATTTCATCCTCAAGACCATTCAAATGAAACAGAAACATACAGTGTTACCTGTTCATGTAGGTTTACCTGTTCATCCGGTACTGGACATTGAGTTGGACCACTGCTTCACAATGGAGCTCTAGTCGCTTAAATAGACTTTCATCCATTCCACGCGACCTGGAGTGAAAAAAAAACAAAACAAAAGTTCCTTTAAACTTTGCATTAATTACCAACTGAACACAGCACATTCACGTCTTGTTGAATCTTCCCTTTAAATGAACCATTTTATCGTGAAGTCTGATAGTGTGTCGCCATGAAGACAAACATCTACAATACCTGCACTTACTTATGACAATAGTTTTTCCATTTTCCCCAGCCTAGAGTGAAACACAAATCAACATGCACATCGTTTACCTAGCTTCGTGGTTTTGCACTATTGGCGGCAGCTGTTGGTGATCTCCAACCAGGACAAATCTCTTGGCGTAGAACAGCGGTCCCAGACAGATAGGCTGGCTGATCTGCGACGCCTCATCTACGATGCAGAAATCAAACCGCCGACGTGTGAAAATGGGATGCTTGATGCTCATGCAGGTCGTTCCCACTACCAGCTAGAAAGAGAAAAACGAGATTGGTATTGAATGGTAAGCTGTTTACTGGTTTTGTTTAAATGTTATAAGTTACAATATCCACAAGTGAGATGTCTTGAAGCAGGGAAAATACTGAGATCAGGCATAAAATATTATAGCTGTTATATAATAGCTGATTTCAGGGTGTAGTGTATGTAAACTGTTATGATTAGAATATTCCACAAAATAGTTCCTCGCCTCTTTGTTATAAAGCTGCTCCAACTCTGAGAGCGTGTGAACGCCCTTCTTCCTGACACTTTCCTCTGTGTAAGGCAGGATGTCTGGATGAACCTGGAGGACGAGTCAGAAAACAGGAGAGAAATCAAAGCAAGTTAGAGAGAGAAAGTGGGAGGGGGATTACCATGCCAGCTTACCAGCTTTATTTTATTTTTTCAAAAAGCAGATATATATATATATATATATATATATATACATATACATATATATACATACATATACATACATACAAAATGACAGTTAATATTTACTGTTATAAAACAATTTGGACAAGTGATAACGTATTTATTGTACTTTAACAGTACTTCACAGAGAGACAGAGATCAACTATGGCATACCTTCTGCCCTTGCCCCAGACGCAGAAAGCCGACCCTGAAACGCTTTAGCTTCAGCAGGATGTTGTCAACAGCAGAGTGGGTGTAGCTGGTCAGCAACACACTGAACCCACATGCATGCAGGATGCGAACCTGGAGGAAAGAGTGAAGAAGAGACAAAGGAGCAAAAAAAGAGAGAGAGAATGGCAGAGGATAACACATGAAAGAAGTTAGAGAGGGTTCGAGTTCTGGTCTCCAGGGAGTAGATATTGCTGATTTATGGGTCAGGTAATGGGTTTACAGGTCATGTTTAGGAGTTTACCAGAGTGCAGATGGTTGTGGTTTTGCCTGTGCCGGGCATGCCAACAATCAGTGTGTAGTCTTTAGATAACAACACTTTCTTCATGGCCTGCTTCTGTGGTTTGTTGAGACCTACACAAATATACACACAAATGCATAAACTGACCCTACACAGGTTTTCCATGACGTTGTTCGTTTATAACATTGTCCCACACAGTAATGGGACGAACCAAACTGAATACAGGACAGAACAATAGAAAGCACATGAGACAGGCAGAGTAGCTTTGTCACCTTTGAGGATGTTGGCCACAGTGTCCTTGGCCTCTCTGGGAAGAACAGAACTGAGGTTGGAAATAAACTCTGGAGGACGAAGGTCAACAACCAGTTCCCTCAGACGATCGCTGCACATGAACAGACATAATAACAAATTTCCTTGACACACAACAAAGATGAGTGATAAAATGTACATGGCTATTTAAACTGTCACCTAGTTAATTGTTGGAAAAATTGTGATACTTTATGATAAACATAACCATCTTAAAGGGAAACTGTATTATCCTGTATAGAACTTTCCATTATTGTGTCTACTTTTAAGACAGGTGTTGTCAGAGAGGAACGCAGTGACCTTCGCTGCGCTCCTGGCCACTACACCAAAACATTAGCTATGATAAGGCCTGAATCGAGTCTCTATTGTGTCTGTCTCATTTCAGCAACAATGTAAGGTCACTCTCACATATTCTGTGTATAAATTCTGAGTGAATCTTGCATCCTTTGAACATATGCACTGTGAGCTCTGGTGTGTAACTTGTTCCCTTGCTGCAAGAACAAATATCCTACTCTTGTGAATTTTCAGACGATGTTCCTGAGTTTATTTGATAATTTACTTAACAACTTGGTCCCTCAAGCCGGATCTCAACAACCTCTCCTACTGTCCAGGACAGGACCTGAACCGGGTTTTACTGGGTTTCACTATTACCTACATCCTATGCTATTATAACTTGACATCTCATCTTATTGTACCCACCTGTCTTGACAGTTTTCCATCAGTCTTGAGAGATTGGTGAGGTGAGTACTGAGGCCCACCACACCTTCATCACCATCCAGTCGAAACAACACATCACTGAACTTTGACAAGTCTCTGTAAAGCACGTTAAACAAAACAGGTGCAAATCAAGTTAGTGACTTCAACTGAGCAGCTGCTGAAAGAAAAGCCCAATTAACTGTCTTTGGGCTGATATACTTCAGAAGGCAGCTATACATGGATTTGTTCTCACCTGTCCAGAGTGCAGCTGATCGATGTCCTGCTGACCTCACACAGGTATCCTGTTGCCAAGCCAACAAGACGACCTCCCTGGTCGCTAACAACGATGCGATCCCTGCTGGCCAGCCCGCTGTTAGCCAAACCCTGCTGTGGTGCTACAGTACTTCTCTGGAAGCGATGGAGGAAAACTCCCTCAGACTGGACGATCACTGGGCAACTGAGCTGCAAATTCCCCACACAGCTCCCTTTCTTCTCACTACAAACACAAGCCAGAGTATACTGAGCTAAAAGAACATAGATTGTGGAATTTAATTAAATTCTGCAAAGTGTTTTATACCGTATGAAGGGGCTGGTTTTATACATAGGTTTTTATACCCAATACTGTATTTGACTTTACTAGAAGGCTTGCAACAGCAGCTGGAACACTCAGTGATGGCCAAAGACTATGACAACTTGCATGTCTAAATTTGAACAACTTCTTACCTCTCCTCAACCGTCTGAAGCCACACACGCTTTCGGCCATTCTTGGCCTCCATTGTTGCAGCTTCAAGGCAGCAGAGCAGCAACCAGTGGGAAAAATAGCCCAGATGTGGTGGAGTTAGATGACCTGTCTCCTGCTGCAGGAAGTCACGCACAACATCCTCGCTGGTGTCTAGAGAGCTGTTATCTACCGCTCTGAGAAAAGAGGGAAAATAAGAGAGGAAGTGGTCAGAAAAGAGGACAACACAGAACGAGAAGGAATCATAGCGTAATGAGACCATTCAACTACTATTTAAAGTCACCATTTCAAAGCTTATTAGTGTCATAAAAAAAAAAAATCTAATGCTTGAGATTTCCATGACTGCAAATTTAGTTTAAAAAGATTTACCTCTCATATAAAGCACAGTTGCTCCTTTGAGGACAATACTGGCAGGTTTGTCTGTTTGTCAGGATGTCAGGAAGTCGAGACAAGCGGCTCCGCTCCGCTTCTTTCTCCACACAGTTGTGAATGTGATGAACCAGTGTGTTTCTCAGCTTCAGCAGCTCTGACATAAACACAGAGAGTATTAGCAAAGAAGGTGATGGAGGAGAGGCTGCTGTCAAGGCATGTAAGGAGACAAGACTGTTCTTTGGTTGTCGTGTTGTGGTCATACTCTCAATTTACAGTTTAGTTGAAAGGGGACTTTCAATGGCAAAGTAATATTGGGGTGGGTGTGTGTGTGTGTGTGTGTGTGTGTGTGTGTTGTGTGTGTGTGTGTGTGTGGTGAGGGTTTAACATTTAGCTTTCTCTTTACAACTACAGTCAGTGAGCAGGTTCTTTCTAGATGCATTTTGATCTTTTTTTTCTTATTTTGTGCAATTGAAAAATAATCCATGATTTTAAATGATACAAAATTAGACTGTGACATGATTGATCACAGCTGGCAGGTTGGTGAAGCACATGTGGATATAAAGTACCTCTGCGGTCCATGTGGCTGGCCACTACCGGGTGCAGGTTACCAGTCTTGAGGTAAAGCAGGAGGCCAGCCTCAGGGTTGTATCTCTCCATGCTCATCAGAGTGTACAGAATCACCTAGACACATGGAAACACATTTTGAAACCTTAATTGTGAGTCTTATTAAATTTGCCTGTTCACGTGACCCCACCAGTCTGCATGTGTGCATCTACCTTGCTGAACACACTGCGCTCCACCAACCTGACTGCGATGCTCTATCGAGTTTGACTCTCTTCCAGTTTTCAGCTCCAGGGGCAGAGTCTTCTCCTCCGGGGTTCTGTGCCCGCCGTTTCGGGGTCGTTGGATTCGAACCCGTGCCGTCACATCAATTTTCCCTTTCAGACCAAATCTTGGTGACCACACGTTCTCTTCTATATCTGCCAGCTCTGTAACCGTGACAACAGCAGCAGAGTCCTGATCCCTGCTTGGAGCTCTGCTGTTGCTAGGGCTGGAGTCATGGAGACAGACATATGATCAGCTCTTTCAGTTGACAAAACTGTGTTCACTCTGGTAATTACTTTATAAACTGTCACTAAACTTTGCAAAAATATTCTCAGTATCACGAGTCTCACTTTTCACAGCATTTTAGTCAAAACCTTGGATAAATAAAAATGTGACAGCACCTTTATTACACTGATTGATTTGAAATATGGACACAAACAATCAAGCGGCTACTGCAGAGCTAATAAAGTTTTGTTAGCAAATCTGTAACTCTGTGTGTGTATGTATGTGTGTGTACATACATTTTGAGAGTGATGGCTTTTTGCGTTGGGGAGCTGAGATATTCCTTTGCCCAATGTTCCAGTGAAGGCAGATAATCATGCAGTTCCTGCTTCATCTCTTCCTGACTTACACCTAAACTGTACCTGGAGAGACACAGACAAAACACAAACGTAACTGAACAAGACAAAGATCAGGCAAACAGGTGATTAAAATGTCATTTACAACTAACTGTTCAGTGCTTTTTATCGTTTCTTTATAGTCTTTACAGCTTTGTTCAAATACTTTATTCTGAATGGGTCTTACATGTCTCCCAGGTACTGAGGATTGTGCAGTGCCTGGTCAGCCAGCTTAGACAGCGTCTCCAAAGAAAAATCTTCTGCTCTAGCTGCTCTCTGAAAGACTTCATGGACCATGGTGCCGTTCAGCATCTGCTTTGAGCCACCGTCAAAACTCTGGATCATGAACAGAAACAATAGGAGAAGGTAAAGAGTATAGCATTGTCTTATCCAGGTGAGTGTATACAAAATAAAATGAACACTAGAAAATATAATGTATCTAATACAACTACATAAATCTATGGCCTCAAAGATTACCACAGAGTTAATAATCAAAACCTTGGTGAGGTAGTGAACAAAAGGAAAATTTCACTATACTCTATGTACAAGTTATTGCTGGGCCATTGCATTAACACCTTGTGTAAGTGTTAGGTATTCAGCTGATTATTCATAGCAACTGAACATGATATACTGTATGTGTGATGGTGTAGACAAACTATTACAGGAATTTAATCTGTCATGTTTTAATACTGCACAGACTGTCTAAGCACTACAACTGCTCACTTAAAAAACAAACTGAATTTACCACTTCTGCCAACACACAGTCAGATGTAAAAGTATTTGGGTGTGACAATTTTATGATGTATTGTCGTTAAAGTACTGCCTTTGTGGCGACAACGTGCCCTGTCCGTTATCCATTTCAAGATAAAATAGGATATATTCTAGGTTATAAATCGTATTTACCTTAAACATATCACCCAGTACTGCACGCCTCATGCAGCGAATGGAGCTTGAGATGCTGGTACCTGAGATCAGGCTGTCAGGCAGTAAAACCAGAAAGCCCTGCTCCCTATCCATTAACCAGGACCCACCATCAGAGTGGCCTTCCAGATGCACCACATCACCACGACAAACAGGCGTCATCTCCCTGGAAACACCCAGGAAATTATCATTATGAACATATAAAGACAGAGACACATACACATAATGAAGGCCTATGTGCAAAGATAAGTACATACACATACCAAACCCAAAGTCTCTGATCATCACAGATGGTTAATTTATCGCACAAATACGTGGTCGCCCACAAATTCAACAGCACATCATATATGAACGTGAAAACACTTAAACATAAAATGGAAATGAAAAACTTCTACAAGGGGAGAACATAAATACGTACATGTAAACAGAGACATACAGTGCCAATTGAATTTGTCCAAATTTTGTCATGTTATGCACTTCATCTAAAACACTGAACTTGATTAATGTAATTAATGCGTAATAAAACATCAAGTCAAACTGAATTTTATGCATTACTCATTTTTTTATTATTAAAAGTAGGAAAAGCTGAAACTTTGCAAGTTAACTGGCATTTAATATTTGCTCTTCCACATGTGGAAGTTGAAAATTTACAGTAAAATTCATAAATCTGGGCTGTATTTCTGAATTTTAGGGGAAAAAATGTGATGCACATTATGATTAAAATAAGGAACTGAATAACAGATGTCCAAACACACAGCATTACCATCCATCTCTCAGCAGACACGTCTCAGTTGGATGTAGAGTTTTGAAGCATGAGATGGTCAATGTTTTGTGACCAGGCCTCTCCTCCACATCCAAAACCCAGTAGCGGTTGTTAACGCCTCCAGAAAGGATCACATGGTCTGGTACCTTGCTGTAGGGACAGCAGGGACTGTTATCATCATACATTCCCATGGTTCTTTTTTTCAATCATCTTTCGTGCATATGTTTTGTAAACCTAAGTGAATTAATTAGTACTGCAGAGAAATTTACAGCAATTTGTTTAGTTATCAACTTCCCGTCACTTTACAGCTCATTTCTCCAGCTATGAGGCTATTTTCCTCTTAACACAGAAACTATTCAGCTCTCATAGTCAAGTGCTTAAACTCTTCTTAAGCTACCTAGCAGTTATGTGCTCTCGCTTTAAGGCAAACTTACGATCACCTAACCTCACCAAACTCTGAGGCAACACCTCGAGCCAGCGTGCTCATGTGTTTCTCACCGGGGGTTTTTGAATTTATCTTCTGTGACACGACGTTCTTTATCATCCATATGTTCTGCAAACCAGCTCTCATCCACCATCTCTTCCATAGGACACGCTGATGTCATTCCTGATTTGCATAAAAACAAACATATTCGAAGATATGGATGTTAATCAGAGCGGTGTTTATAATATTATAGATGTCGTGATAAGATAATGTATATACAGTAGTCTGTGATTTTATAAAATCGTGAAATAGCTTAAATCTTGTTTTTTCTTCGTGTTAAATGATGCATTCATGGTAGATGATACCATGTCTTAACAGTCACACACTTTGCTTTGGAAAAACCCAACATGCAGTTCTTGACAGCACAATCACAATTTTATACAAAACATGTAGTTGGAAGCAAAATCCCAAATTTGTCAGTGTACCTGCAGCTTGCTCTTGATTGGACGGTGGCACATTGTCTTCTTCTCCGTTCGGTGATGTCACGGCTGCTCTTGTAGCCTCTTTCTTGTTTAGGTCGGCCTCCTCCTCCTTTGCACTTCTCTGCAGTGCAGGTGTGATAGTTTGCGCTCTGGGTTTGTGCACATGAGCAGTAAGTGTGTGAGTGTCCTCATCCAGACGAGTATGTGGGTTTCCATTCGTTATCACAGTAAAACCAGAATCTTTGTCATCTTCATCTCTCTCTTCCTGATGTTTTCTGTGCCCCCCCAAAGAGTGACAAGAAACTGAATTCAGCGACGTTGTTGTGTTTCTGCTGTCGTTAAAGACCACGTCTGTACCTCGGCTGTGACCCTCAAACATCTTAGACTGACCCTTTAACTGGTCACTGGAGACATAAGGTGTTTTCCCATGGCCAATCATAGGTCTTGTTACTTTTAGGTTGCTACCTGTGGGGCTCATCACAGTCCTTGGTCTCTTGGCATTGTGGGACTCTTCAGGAGGGCTGAAGAGTCTTTTCCGGGAGTCAGTGCATCCCTCTTCCCTCTTGGTTCTTCCTCCCTCATCGGTGACTGATCTCCGTACACTCAGCCCTTTGGAGCGCGGACTGAGACAGATGGGGGACAGCTGACCGATCTTCACCAGGCTCACCCTCTCTCTGCTGGGCTTGGGACTGAGACAACCTGCCTCTCTGGAGGGAGAGGAGGAGGAGGAGGCACACTTGATCTGACTGTTGGGGGTCTCTGGCACGGAGAGAAGATCTGGCGAGGAGGGCAGGAGGTTCTCAAGGTCCCCAAGGACACGCCTCTTTAAGGGGGAGTGGAGTCCGAGTGGAGCAGTTTCTCCATCCTTGATCCGAGGTTCAGTCTTGACAAATCCAGTGTCAGTGATGGATGACCTTTTTGAAAGTGACTCATCCTAAAAGCAACACGGTCAAATGAGTATTTCAATACATAACCCAGAAAATTATACCAGTAACAGTGTTAGTAAATGGTTTATGCACAGCACATTTGTTACGTCACAGAGCAATGCGACTGTGTATTACAGCAGAATAGAAACAGATTGAAGAAAAAAGAAGCTAAACTAAAAGAACAAACAACAGAAACCCGATATTCTTATATGGACACTACTAACAATTATCTCTAAACTTCCATCTGTCTAGATTAGCACCAAAGGCATTAAGTATTAATATTAAAATGAAATTACGACAGACCTGTCAAAACCTAGAAGAAAACAAAGAAAAAGCAGCATAAAGAGAAACAACTAAAAAAGGGAAAAAAAATCCTATTTACCTTTTGGTTTTGAGAGGAGAAGAAGGATGAGATGTTCTTCTGTCCTCCTAGAGTCACCTGTCAGAAACCACACAAACAAACATGTACCAACATTTCATCAGCACCATTTGTTTGTTGTCCAAAAAGACAGCACGTTAAAAAAAATGTGACATTTTAGACTGTAGAAAAAATCTTTAGGTACCAAAGCTTCACACCCAGTGATCAATAGCTGATCCTGGTAACAGCGATAAATCACCCCTGTTAATTTAGACAATACAGACTGAGCAGCTCCAGTGAAGGAGTGGTTGGTCCAACTTTATCACTAGTGGACAGCTGTCCAGTAGTCTCTTGCTCTCCTGCCAGTAAACTCCCAGTAATGTGTAAAATTAGAGCTGAAACACTCACAGTCGAATAATTGATTAGTTGATCATCGAAAAAAAAGTGATCTCTTTTTATAATTAATGAATTATCTGAGTCATTTTTTCATGAGAAAATACCAAACATTTCATGGTTTTAGCTTCTCAAACGTAATAATAACTTTTCATTGACTTACAGTTACACATTAATGAACCACTAATATCAATCTCTTATAATCATAAAGTATAATTATGGAACAATATAACACTCATACGGGCCTAGTAGTAGTAGTAGTAGTAGTAGTAGTAGTAGTAGTAGTAGTAGTATTTTACCAGTGTGATGCTGGTACTTCAGGGACTTCCCTCACCACTGTTTCACATACAAC
Source organism: Seriola aureovittata (assembly GCF_021018895.1). Taxonomy (NCBI): domain Eukaryota; kingdom Metazoa; phylum Chordata; class Actinopteri; order Carangiformes; family Carangidae; genus Seriola; species Seriola aureovittata. The sequence continues at coordinate 19,802,052 of NC_079364.1, read as the reverse complement.
TATAACAACTGGTAAGCTACTGAGGACCTAAAATGGGTGAAACGTTTTGTTGTTTACATATAAATCTGTGAATAACGTCCTTTCTGTGTCTGATGTCCTTTATTTTTGTTGCCCAGAGAGAAAAACTAAAGACAGAAAAATGGCTGCATTGTTACATGGAGGCTCTGCTCACCTTGGTTTTCTTCAGCTTGGTCCTGTTCATGGTGCCTCTGATTAGACCGCAGGCAGGTGTGTGTATCTGTGTGTTGAATGAGCTGTTATTAGCAGTATGTTTTTAACGAACGGACCGACTGTAACAGGAGGCTAACCGCACAAGGTTCAGCTACAGGACCAGAGCTTATTTATCTTCATTTCTACCGACTCTACGTCTCCAGAACCGGGGGATTACTCACTGACCTGCCGGCCTGAGCCAGGGATGTTTTCCGTTAAAACTGCCGAGCTGGTTCGACGTTTGTAGTCTTCTTCTTCATCATCTTTCAGTTGTCTCCCTCTGTGTTTTTAGCTGTTTAAAAATCCGGGGCGCCAAAATTTCTGTTTCGCGGAACGGAAATGACGTCGAGTGCAGTTCCGCCAAAAACTGTTTTTTTTTTTTGTCCTTCTGTTGGAGGTTTTATGGATCTATAATGCAGTTAGTTAAAAATGCAAACTGAGTCAAAAATCATAGTATCAAAGTATAATCAAAGTATTAAAACTAAAAGTACTGAATACACAAAAATGGCACCTGTGAGTGATATACCATAAGCTACTGTGCAAAAGAAAAGAAAATGCTCAGTAAGTAAATCAAATGTAAACTTACTTGAGTAAATGCACTTAGTTATTGTCCAACACTTCTGTCTGAAAAATGAAAAAAATCTCATAAAAGTCTTATCTCAAAGTTGTCTTACTGGGTTTTTTTTCTATCACACTAGTTAAAATGTATAGAAATAAACACGGTAGTATACAAAGAAAATAAACCCAAAATATTTAGACAGCCAGAGTATTTAGTATTGATCAGAGTTTGAGAACTTACACTGCTTCTACATTAAGCTTGCTGAGGTTCTTTCAGCAACATCCAGACTGGTATTATAGTAGAACATTTAAGTACTAAAGCATGATTGGAGCTTTAGGAAGTTATTGCATTTTTATAAATGTATGTGTTGTGCTGTTCAGGTTTAATATACAGTGTAAACTACCCTTATTGCCTCAGATAGGTTGTTGGGTATGTAAGGACTAATAATTTTGGTGACCCTCACCTCACAACATCATCAGGTCAAAATTTGAATTTGTCCAGTATTTTGGTTTATAAAAAAATAAACTAATGTCATTCCCATCAGTCTCAGTTGCACTTTGTGTTTAGAGTTAATAAGAAAATTAGCAATAAACTAAGATAGTGGACATGGTAAACATTATACCTGCTAAACACCAACATGTTAACATTGTCACTTGTGAGTATGTCAGCGTGCTAAATGTTAGCATTTAGCTCAAAGCATCACAGAGCTGCTTGCATTGCTATATGATGTTAATTTGATCTGTTTACCTGAAGGAAATTGTGAGACTTAAAAGTGCAATAACATTATCATTTATTATTACACTTTGGACAGACAAAGGCAATCGACATTTTAAAGGAGTTTTTAAACAGTTGTGTAACTGAAAACCATCATCCAATGAAAGCACAAAGAGCATCTACTAACAAACTGAAGGATTACTACAAGCAGAATGAAACATGATGATTCTGAGGAAAGAGGTTTTTGTTATTCACTTTACTCCTCTAATGCGAGTCCATGTCCACTGTAACAAACTGAAAGATGATTATATGTGTTTGTAGAGTGGAGCACTGCATTGCTCTACACTGGAAATAATCAAATAAATAACAGGTATAATTTTCGCTTCGTTTCATGAGTTGTCTCCTGCATGAGTCTTCATATGAATGATTAAATGTGATCGACGAATGAATCTTTTCCCACAGGCAGCACAACTGTACGGCCTCTCCCCTGAATGAGTCTTCATGTGGCGTGTTAGATTGGACTGAGCGCTGAATTTCATATTACATACAGTGCAAGTGTATGGTTTCTCGCCAGTGTGTATTATTGTGTGCTTGACAAGGTCTGCTTTCTCTCTAAAACTTTTACCACAGTCAGCACAGCTGTGAGGTTTCTCTCCCGTGTGGATTCGTATGTGAGCGTTCATGTTTCCAACCTGTGTGAATCCTCTGCCACAGAAATTACACGTGTACGGTTTCTGTCCAGAGTGAGAGTTCATGTGAGTCTGCAGATAGGAGCGCTGGATGAAGCTTTTGCCACAAACACTGCAGCTGTAAGGTTTTTCTCCTGTGTGTGTCTTCATGTGGCGAGTCAGAATGGATTTAATCCTGAAATTCTTGTTGCAAACGCTGCAGGTGTACGGTCTGTCTAGTGTCTCACCAGCTCGCTGTGGTTTCTTAATACCTGAGTGAAGTCCCCCACTGTGTATCCATTCATCATCACTGTCTCCACTCATCTGACAGTCACTGGTCGGCTCTGACGCCCCTTCTCTGGCAGGTTCTGCTGTCAAATGTTCAGATGAGCTGCTGGGCAAAGGGTCCCCTTTATTTTCAACTTCTTGGTTCTGATATGGTGACTGTCTTCCATCTTCATCGCTTCTCTGCACATAAATTATATTGAACATAGTCTCTTTGGTATCAGCCTCCTCCTGCTTTTCACCTGCCTGAGCGGCCCACAGTTCGTCCTCCTGTTCCTCTTTAATATGCAGGGGCTCCTGTTCTTCCTCACCCGGGTCAGTCTTCTTCTCACAGGACCCCTGCTTGGAGGGGATGTCCTCTTCCTGCACAGAGAGCTGCACGGGGGCTGGATAGTACCACATAGGAGAAAATGAATTTAGGCTTTAGGTTGATCAAAACACATTCTGATTTGTATGTATGTTTAAAACAGAGCTAAACCAGACAGACAGCACGTTGAAATGTTTTATGATGTGTAGTTATGGCACAATGTGTAGGGGAAAAGATGGGAACAGCTACACTGTAAGTGTAAGTCTTTCTTTGCACAAGACAACAGCAGGTGTAATGGTGCTTGTCTTTTAATAGCTGCTCATTCTTAAAATGAAAAAGTCTGCTTTGCGATTGTGTCTTTGCAAACAAAAAAGTACACAAACAATGCTGATCAACTTACAAATGCAATGATATCTAAAATGTACTTAGAGCCAAGAAGTCAGCTTCATTACAGCACTCACAGCAATATTGTTCTGATGCAGCTGGGACTATGACGGATAGACGTGGTAAAAGTGCCTGTGTTTGCTTGTTGCTTGTAGATTTGTCTCTGTATGAGACTCACAGGGCTTATTTTGATGTAAAAACAAAGGTTATAATATCTGTCTGCATTTTCAAACCGCAGCTGCTCAATGACAACAAGTTAAAATGAAGCTCTCACAAAATTTCACACCTGGCAGTTTGGGTGATAATTAGATTTTCTGTTATTTTCACTTCCTGTTATATGGGAAGATTCACATCACACTCCATTTGAACAAGAAAGTCATTGAAGAAACTGTCATATTTGTCCATCTGTATCAAAGGGCAAATTTACAAACACCAGTAGTAGACTCAGATTAAACATAATCCAAAACTATAACATAATAATATGGGTACTGCAGTTTAAATTGAATCTGAACATTTGCAATAAAGAGCACATCCTTCGCCTTCTTCCTTTCAAGTCCTAATAGTTCAGATGGGAAGAGCAGATGAGCTGAAGTCTGCTTTTACTTGCTCTACTTAAAAGCATGCCAGGGGAAATACCTGCTCATTAATGTGGCATACTGTATAGCCAGCCATTTTGCATCCCCCTTCCTGATACACTCAGGGATGCAAAATGGCGCTACTTTCTATCTCCTGTGTAACGGACTGAGTGTTAGGAGTGGCCCGGAAGACTGGAGGTTGTGATGCATTTGATCAGACATTAACAAGGTTAAAGTGTCCGACTCCCCGGCTTAGTGGTGTGAATGTTAAAGTTAACCTGAGTCCGTCCCCCCGTTACCTTTCCACCCCGCACGCCTGCGTTGTTTGTCGATCTGCTGTTGTGAGCGGAAAACTTCGTCCTCATAGTCTTTAATAGTTTGTTCAAACAGGCTGAATATTTCCTCCGCAGCTGCCTTCAGTCGCTCGTTGACCAAAGCTTTTAGTTGTTCTGTTTTGAACATTTCCGCGGGAGACAGATGAGCCTCCAGTCCGTGTTTTGACGGGCTGACAGCTGTAGACTGCCTGCTCGCTGGGTTGCCAAATATCGCGAGAAAAATTGTTTGTAAGAGGTAAAAAGATAAACACCATCACCATCCCTTTGAAATGCAATGGGATTAATGGTCAGGCACAAACTTTAATTAGAGTAAACTTCTTTTTATAATTATTATGTTATAATGAACGAGCCAGTGCGAATCTGAGGTTTATGCTGGTTTAGCTATGTGTTTCAAATGAAGACTTTTTTTTTTAAAGGTAAACATCAAGGATACCATTATATAACTTTATTTAATTATTTATTATTTTAATTAAAACATAATACAACATGCATACGTTATGGCAATTAAAATGAAATTCTATTTTATTTTATTTGCCAACAAATCTCGGAACAACTGGATTTATTTATGTAATTTAGTTCACATAGGCTAATAATTATTCACGTATGTCAATAAGTAGCCAAAGTGATATCCTCTGTGCTTCGGTGTGTGTCAAAGAAACAGAGAATCAGGCTGATTAACAGTTTTATCTGTGATGCATTCAGCTCTGTTATACAGACAGAAGGCGAGATAACGCGAAGATAATTTAAGACGATAAATATGCGCTAAACGTGTCCAAGGAAACTGCCAGAAGCAGCCGAATCAACACTGTGGAAAAGCAAAGTCGCTAAAAGCAAACGGACATGGCAACACAGGCTGCTGACAGACTCTGAGGCACACAATGGACCCAGTCCCTCTGCATGATGGAGCTTTGCTGCCACCCAGTGGTCAATGAGGAAGATGCACTTGTAAAAATCTTGTTTTCAACAGTAGGTTTGCCAGTTTATATCAGGTTATGTTGAAACTATATTCACTTTGCAGTTTAGGATGAATGTGGAAAATTTGAGAAACTAAAACAGTTAACAAATTCAGGACTGTTTTATTTTTATGAAACGACCCACCTATCTATCTATCTGTCTATCTAAATATAAAGCTTGGTTACAATAAACCAGTGCAGCTTGTATTTGCAGTTGCTGACCAGGAGGTGACAGCAGATATCCTGGTAAACCTTGAGCTAATTTTGAAGACACTTGAGTACCTTTACTTTAAAATGCCAATGCTTTTATTGTTGTGAGTGACATTTGCCTCAGTCACAGCTGCAGCCAGCGGGTGGTGGTATCCATCAGATTTATCCCCCCTCATTTTTCAGTTGCACTCATCTACTCAAACCTCCTGGGTCATCAACTTATCCTCTTTCCGGTAAGCATAATGCTTGTCAAGTATTGATGATTATCTTCTAACATAAAATATACAACAAGTTATACTGATTTACTTTTGAAAATGTCATCTTTTTAATTTTAATAATTAGATTTTGATGATTATTTTGATTTTTTTCATTACTCCCATCATATACTTGAACATTTCTGCTACTTTATCTATACATTATTTTTACTGTCCGTTTTCCTATAGACTTATTCCTTTGCATCAGCCCATCAGGCTTTTGAAAAATACCAGAAATACCATTCATGGTATTGTTAGTTGAGATGTGAGGATTAAAGTTCACTGTGTGTGTATGGTCAGACAATAACATACCAGTGGGGGCCCCACACACACACACAGCAGATCAGACATTAGGTCAGGCGTCATGTAAACTTTACATGCCAACATGACAGATGCTTCTATACCAGCTCACTCTGCACAGACCCCACACCTCTGTCTCTTTGCTCCCAAAGTACAGCTCAAATTAAAATGCTTTTTTATTTTGCTTTTTGCCGCAGTAATATAGAGCTTTGCATCTGGTTTGTGTCCTCAGCTTCAAATCAAACGGAAAAAAGGAAGAGTAAATTTTAGCTTCTAAAGTGAATATGCTCACAGGTGGCACCTGTGACTATTTCTGGTGTGTGCACACTGATACACACATCCTGACACTGAGTCATGTGTGTTTACCATATACTGTGAACAGGTACAGTATAAACACTTGAAAAATAGTCTTAGGACAAAGAAGATAATAACTCATAATTTTCTTTTAGCTTGTGGTAAATAGAGATCAATGATATGAAGTGAACTGTATCATCTGTAGGTAATTGTGGGTAATGTGTAAATGTAATTTTCTCTCCCCTGCAGATCCAGCTGTCAATCAAACACTTAGCAACAACTTGAGGCTTTGCTTTCATTCTTCTTTACTGCTATTGTATTGCTGTTAACATGAGCAAGAAAACATCCATGTGCCATTTATAGCATTTCAGGTGTTTAATCTCCCTCACGTTGCACTTGAGGGATCTTCACAAGGTCCAGTCTATTAGATTTTTTTCCGTTCACTTCAAGAGTTCAATTCATGCCAGAATGCTCGCAATTATAATCCCTCTAATTGCAGCTGACAAACTCCTGAGATGTAATTCACCATGGTAATTTCCTCTTAGACATCTACGTTAGATGTCTAACGAAGAGCTGTAAAGCCATTATCATACTGTCACAAAATTGGACTAGTCCTTTCATTGCACCACAGAGTACAGTGAGTGCAACACAGCTGTACTGTTCGGCTTACATTCCTTTCATTCTGATCAGGTTGCTCTCATTGTTTCTTCTCTGGAATCAATAATCAATACATACTTATTGTAAGCAGGGTTTGATTTTTATCTTGAAGTCGGACTGAAAAAGGGGAAAAAATAATTCAATGCCACTAGATTTTTAAGTGGGCTCATGATATATGAGCATCTCACAGCTGGAAAACATTAGACCTGGTTACAGATGATTGTGCGACAGCCTGAGAAAGATCTCAAAAATATTAAATCAAAACAAATCTTTGGAAGAAACACGTTGTTCACTCTTGGCATAAAGTAGCACAGAGTTGCAGGTGGAAGGATACCACACCTAATTTCCTGTTAGTACAAAACTGTAAAAGACTTCCTCCAGAAAACAACACAGTTACTGCCCATTTACCAACAATTTAGTCCAGTCACATCATCGGCATATAACTGAGCAGCTGACACACCAGGTGTTTATTATCAGCTGTTGTCTCCTAACACCTCAAACTGCTCATGTCAGTGACTTAAAAATAAAACTAGCTGTTTCTTGGATGCTGACTGAAGTATGGAGGTTCATCTATAGAATACACTGTATAATATAATACTCGACTAGCTGGAGTGTCATGAGTTGATTCAATTGGCAATACTGAAAACAAAGGAAAGATCATGGTGCTAACATGGATGTCATACAAAGTAATGATCAGAATGTTGTCTTCGCTAGGTGACCCTAATTAGCCCAATTATCAAATATAGATTTGAAAGAAATGCTGTAATCGCAGCACACACTGAAGATAATCACATCTATCTGCTTTTGTTTGGTAGGTTCATTGTATTTAATGACTGTAATAAAGAGACAATGAAACATAACAGGAAGAAACAAGATGACACAATCCATCTTTTTATTGCTTTACTCTGTCGCATATGAAAAGATTATTGCTCCAAAGGAGTCAGTCATACTTTGATTCAAAGTTGTGGCTTGCAGAGGTCGCAGAACTAATATAGAGTTTGACTTGAGCTGTCTGGTCACTGCTGCTGAAGCTCTGATATGTTGTCAAAGTGTGGGTGCAGCAGCTCACAGGGATTACAGGATCAATGTGTACGCCACGCTGACTGTGAACCTCCATGATGCATTTATCAAGGAGCTACAGCTCTGGGATGAGGATCACTCACAGTAAACTCTGGTGTTCACTACATGTTAACACAATCTGACCCAGTCACTCCACTGACTGACTGACTGATTCATTCATTCATTCATTTCCCTTCGCTTTACTATTTCATTTTGTCAAGGCCTTAGATGTTTTCCTTTCTTTCTTTTTTATAAAGGTCACAGCAAAATTTAGAGAATGAAAGCAAGAAAAGGGAGACAGAGGCAAAGACAGAGAGGTAATTGGTCTTTGTTAGACTCATTAGTGGCAAAGCAAATCACCTGGATACCTAAATAAATCGACCTTTCGATCTCTTCCTACATGTTAATGATCAAGCTTTTTGATATGCACAAGCATGTGTTGCTCATTAAGCACTCGATGTAGTTCATCAAAGACTGGCACAACTTTAACTCCATGGGGCCAAACTGAAAAAAAGCTTTTATTTTGTCTCTTTGATGTTTTTTTTTTTTTTGGTCAAACCCTGACAAAAATGTTTTGCATATATATGCACTATTAGCCATTAACATATATTTCAAAATCTTTTAAAATCACATTGCAAAAACTCTTTCCTAACCAACATTGCAACATTACATTTCAAAGAAATACAAAAATATTCCCAGAAAAAACCAAGAGCACTTCTTTGATACAGGTAATTGTGAAATGCAACTAAGGTTTAAATTTGTCCTTCCTGGCTCTGCTGCTGTCTGACTCTGATTCTGCTTCTCAGTAAATTGAGTGATGTAAACCTCTGGCACGTAAACTTCAATATACTTTTGGCACATGTCTGCCTTTTATTAAGGAAAGTGGCTTCATGTGTTTGAAGTTTTAATCATGTAATTGAGAGACTGATGGATTAAAAGATGAAAAGAAAATCTTTAAAATTGTGTGATAGACAGACAAAGGAGGGGAGGAGGGGTGTAAGGTCGTCTGACACAAATTTGTACTCTTCCCCAGTAAGATTATTCTTCTCCACATGGGGATTTCTTTGACAACAGGGACAGAAGAATGACACACCAGATGAGAGTGAAGTGACCGGTGAGTCCTTGTGTTGCCTTGACATTGCTAATTAAATCCTAGTGGGCTCTTAATGGATGTCCCACCAACCACCAGAAGGATATTAATGGTAATTCTTGTCCATTAATTTTCATCACAAAATTATTAACATTACCACTGATGGAACTGAACAGTCTGAACCTCCCCATTTCATCAGGAGCCACATGAGCCAGCCAGCCTGCATTATAAATGTCAAGCAGGAAATGTTGATATTGCTGGTAAAAAAGACAAAATTTCAGACCAATTTCATGATTTTGAGCACCAGGTTTTCAGTCTTAAAATTTGTTTGATTTCTTTTCTCTAGCTGCATGATAATGTCACTCCAATAACATGAGACCAGACAATATGCGTTTTCTTAGCGAATCAAATACCTCAAATACACTATAAGAACAAGTTGTTGGCGGGGCAACAGTTTTTAAACATGGTGGTGTAATGCTGTAGTGATAGTGACACTGCATTGTGAAATCTCTTTATTCAGTTATTAACCTTGTTTTTTTGTACTTTGGTCAAAACTGAAAAAAGAGAACTACACAATAACTCAACAAACAACGACACAACACAAACATCATACTGTGTTATAAAAGACAGCTGGTGTGTTATGATGTGATAGTGGGATGTGACATGCTTCTATTCAACAGAAGCTGGAGTAAAGACAACACTGAGCTGATCAAAGAAGAGCTCGAACCCTTTTTTCCTCTGAAAACTCATCCATCTAACGTCACACGCTGACATGGTGAGCTGAACCTGAGCACGTGGCATTGTCTGCCGTACCAAAAACTCAAATACAGGGTTAAAACTAGAGCAGCAGCCCAAGAACTGGTCACTAGCAAAAACAGCTTTCATCTGAGATGACGGTGGCAGCTGCATCTGGACATGTGACACAATTTGAGGAAGAGCTGTCTCGGTAATGGCACGAACATATTCACATCGTACACCCTCCTGTTGAGGCTCCTTGCTGGCAAGTGAAGAGACGCATCTGCGACACGATGTGAATTGGAAGAGGCATGATGTCAACCCCAGTCAGGTAGTACAAAAGTAGACACAAAGATTTTCTCCTTCAATGATTAGGTCCCGTGGAATACATCATTTTTGAGAGTGACATTTGTGGGTGTTAGATGTACAAAACCTGACTTGCAAGAAGTTCAAAGCTCAGTTTTTCTAATCAGGATTATACAGTTTGCAGTTGTCCAGCTGTTGTCTGACATTTTTTAATCACACTTTGGTGTTTCATGTCCAGGCCAAGCCGAATGAGCCACCATTATATCCTTTGTCAGGTGTGTGACAGCAGCAGGTGCATGATGAACAATATATTCACTCTGAGCAGCACTTCTTAACTTGACTTTGTGAAACATGGACTGCTTTGGGAAGCGGTGCTTGGTGATTATCTGTAGGGTGGTGCATGTGTGTGTGACATGAAGCAATACAAGGAAAAATACATTATAATATACTGTTCTAATTTATCATTGCAATTTTAATATTGAGTCTGAAGTAACGTTTGATGTTTGAAAATGATATCTATATTTTTGCCTGATCCCAACCTGAATCCTCAACATGCACATGAAAATCAGCCAAACCTGAATTCTGAATATACACATTATGTCAAATTGCAGCAGGTAGCCAAATTGTAGGCAGTTAGGCTATATTTGAACACTTCTTTCCATTCTCCTGTGTCTGTGTGCATGTCTATCTTCATGTTATCAACACTGTTAACTTTCATAAACCAAAAAAACAAACAAACAACTACAACAACTTAAAAAAAGGAAGTTGTGCATATGTGTCAGCACCTTTTCATGCACAGAGAGAAGTTTGTTTTACTGCAGAACAGAATAGTATTGTGTAGAATAATAAACTATTCTAGCGTTGTCAATACTGTCTCGGTAAGACAGGGCAAGAGGTTCTGCCTGTTTACAGAAAAATAATCATTAAACACTTTTATTAAATAGGCTGCTCCTATGTAAGTTTGTGTTTGGACCCAAGTCAAGATCACAAAGATCAATTTAAAAAAAATCCAAATCCCATTCTTTTCTTTTTCTGTAAACTACTCTGCACTTTTCAATGATGCATCACATACTCTGACACTCATACACATAGAATATAGAGTATATACATTTATGTCCTGCAAAACATATCCATAGTTTCTGTGCTGACCCAGTAAATCCCACCTATGACAACCACAGCTTCGAATTTCAAATAGCACCCCCCCCCCGGTTTCAGTCTTGTGTCGACAACTTGCTGATACATATTATACATATGATGATACACATGATGATTTCAAAGGCATTTCATGTTCGTATGTGGGTATGCAGAAGCAGATATTGCCTGTCTATGTGTATGTAGGCGTGTGTGTTTGTGTGTGTGTGTGTGTGTGTGTGTGTGTGTGTGTGTGTGTGTGTGTGTGAAATCGTTGCTGTTGTTAACACTGTAACCTGAGGGAATCTGACTAATCAGAGCTCTGCTCTGTTGATAGAGCCAAGGGAGCCAAACAACATTACATAAATGTCATTGAGGAAGCATTAATATGGTTGGAGAAAGACAAAAAAAAATGTCAGACCAATTTCATGGTATATCTGTGTGTGGAAAATTCTCCTCTTTCCATCTTTTGACCTCCTAATTTCCTCTACTTTCCTACTCATTTCCTTTTTCTTTCTTTTCTTATTGACATTCTTGGGTTCTTACCTCCCAGTGTCTGCTGTTTGGACTTTTGTCGTCTTCATGGTCCTCCTCTGGTCTACTTAACGATTCCATAAAGATCACCGTATTGATTTTCCAGTGGCCTCTTGAATATTATGTCTGTATAGTCCATTGTCCATTCTAAAAAGCATTTGAAGAAATTAACAAACTGAACAAATCACAGAATATAATTGCACTGTAACATATTTGTTCATCTAAACTGTTTTACTTATAAAAATACAAGACTTTTTAATTCTATTTTATGTATTTATTTTTTATAGCAGAAAGTTTTTTTTATCAGATAATGTTACTTCCCACGGCTTTAGAGCAAATAATCATAATTCACTCATTTCTGACTGAATCAAACATCTTTACTTTGTCCTACTGTTTATGGTACAACAAAACAAAATTATGAATCCAATTTACACAGACCATGCTATTAAACACAAATACCACATCAAACTCATGTTTTACTGTAAAAATTACATCTCGTCTGCTTTTAAAATGTAAGAATTTTGTTTTTACTTACAGTTTTCACAGCAGACATTTGGACTTGTCACAGGTGTAAGACATAACAGTGTGACTATGAACCAACACAACCAAGAAAAACTGCAGCAGTTAATTGGAATTCGTCCGTCAGTACTTTTACATCTGTGCTTTCCTCATTCTGAAAAGTCACAATGTGTGAAAAAGACCTAAAGACCTGCACTAGAAATGCATCAGTGCATCAATGTTTGCACATTAAATAAGTAAGTATATAAGAAACTGGCAGATGACCTTAATATCATCTCATTATAAAATCAAATTCAATTCAACCTTACACTGAAACACAGGTAAAAGCACCTCATATATACAGATTCAGGTTTAATCAGCCAGAAAGCCAATGAAGCAATGGAAGTGCATGTTGGGATGTGGGGCAGGGTGTTGGAATTAACTATAATTAATAAGTTGATTTGAATGTCATCTCATCTCGGCACACACAGAATGAGGATAAACAGTGCACATATACAGCACAGCACAACAACCGCCGAACGTTTACTTTAACTGAAAATGTTTGTTTCTTTTGGGAGCACAGTGTTACAGAGCATTTATTTATACCTCTTCACATTGGCTTAGTACAACCACATACCATCAATTGTTGGCCACAGAGCAGCTCCACCAGAGGAGGTCAAAGGTGACTGCATTTTTCAAGAGCATCTGGACAGAAGTTATTATAGGAGGGGAATTGTTAATTGGTTCATTCATCATATTCTTCCAGGCTTTAAACTTGAGCTGGCAACTCTGGAGTAACGACCCAACATTTTTTGCTGTTTCAGTATTCACAAGCTGTTGCTGTGTACCATGATCTTTATGATCTTCGCCATGCATCTGACCCAGTAATCACTGAATCGTTTCACAGTCAATTTTTGAAGTGCCTGTATGATAACAAAAAAATGTAATGGAATTCTGCACTGTGTAATCTGCACATAACCTGGACCACCACAACCCCCACCTCCACCTGCAAGCAAAAATAAATCTACCTATAAAATCAGCTTCAAGAGAAAAATGTCTGGGTTTGTATTCGATTCATTTAACCTAGCAGCAGAGAGCAATTTTATCACACCAATGCAGATTTTTAAGCAGTGATTTCATAAAGCCACATTCTGCACTGAAGCAAATGATCACACATCAAATTCGGTAAATGACACTGACCATATTGGCATACAGCCGTAAGGAGGCTACACAGTAGTAGCCTACATCACACTACTAACTGAGAATTTGTGACTTCAGAGCATGTGGTAACCCTTTGTGATCCCTAAGCGTTTCCTCAAGCAACATCATCAGGTCGAAGTTTTAATTTGTCTACTTTGGTTTTTGAACAACTACCCGGAAAACTGTGCCAATGCTATAGTTAAGCTAATGCTAAACTATGCTAAACTATAATAGTGAACATAGTAGACGTTCAACCTGCTAAACATCAGCATGTTAGCATTTCCACTGTAACAGGTTGCCATGCTACAGTTAACATTTTTTGCAAAGTCCTGCTGTAAGTACAGCACAGCAAGTACAGTGTCACAGAGCAGCTGAAATGGCTGTAGATTTTTTTTAATACAGTGAAATGTTCTGTTTTGTACCTTAAAGCCAATGTTGTGTATTGATAGTGGGAGCATAAGTTTACACTTTATATGGCACGGGAAAGGAAATTATTGCTCTCCTAAAATTGATCTGGGCTATTTATAATGATTTATTTTACCTACTTGACCTTTTTAATTTTCAAGCTCATTGGTTCATGATCTTGGAACCCGAACAGAGTCGATATAGTTTGTCTCCTGGGGCCCAGTGTCATTCCAAAAAATAAACTCTTCATTTGAGGACTCACCAGAAAACTGCCTGAAACAATAAACTTCCTTACTGCTCGACCATTTCAATTACTGCAAAGGTACCGGAGAAACAGCTATAGTGAGGGTCCACGGTGTTTACTGCATATTTACCTTCGTAAAGCAACGCTGATGATTATTGTTATGGACCCTCTGTTTGTTGTTGCATCTCAGACTCAATCTATTCTTACTGTTTGTTTATTGAGTGTTGTCGTCGGTGTTAAATGCCAGCATCAGATTAGACTGATTATAAGACCGATAAATGAGGCGCACATGATATTGGTTGTCATGATGTGGTGCTTTGGTTGATACATTCAAAACAGTGGGTTTGTTTGGTCTGCCCTGAAGAATGAATGTCTAATTTCTCCACAGTCACAGTGGGAGGAGTATATAAATGTGGTGTATGAATTCATGCCACGGTCCACTAGATTTTTCTGATGTGGTATGTAGCCTATACATGGATGTGTTGGAACTGACTGAAATTATTCACATCTGTTCACTGCTAAGAGGTATAAAGAGGAAAGAGTAGCATCAGAAACCTGTGAGTTAATGTCTGTATGTGAAAAAAAGCCACCTGGCTCTAAAGATTCCCCCCTTCGCCTGCGTTCCCGCCGCTGCCCACACTGAATGATTAGGTTAGTTTGTTTCCTTGTGCAGGGCTAAATGTCAGCATCAGACCAGACACGGGGCTATGTATCAGAGTAATAAATGACCAGCGTCCTCCCACACATTATTGGACACAGTGACACAATGTCAGTGTGTATGTGTGAGTGAGGGTGTGTGTGTCTATAAAGTGTGAAGAGTAGAGAATATATCTGTGCAAGTGTGTAAGAAGCTGAATGCTCCATGATTTCTGATTTCCTACATATTTATAGTTAGAGCACACAAACATTTATGATTAATTTTAAATGTTTACACGAACATCTCCAAGTTTTAACCTCCTAATATTTTACTAGCTAAAATTTGGGGTAATTTTGTAAAATTTCTACAGGTTATTAGTTGGGTTTCAGCAATTCAGTAAGCCTAACCCTAACCATTAAATGGTTCAACTATCTGTTAATTGAATATTTGTATATATATTGTTGAACATTAGTTTAACAATCAAAATGTTTAAAAAAAATTAATGAAATATTACAATTACTCTGTAAACCCTCTGCAGGTAGACATTCCTATTTTCGTCCTTGACCACCACCATGTGGATATCTTTCTCAGGGTTTCGTTGGTTAGGGTTAGTGGATAAGTTTAATTTAATGTGTGCAGAGATTTGTCATGTCAGGGAGTAACATTGCACATTCCACATCAGTAACAGCTGTGACTCACTTATACTGCCTTACGTATACAAAAAATGATGAATGATAAAGATGTGTTACGTTATGTTGGTTGTTATGTTTGTGTTTTGCCTTAGATTTGTTTTATTTCATATAGACGGATATGACCACATTTAAACAAGCAATCGACAATGGTTGCCAAAACTGAATTACATTACATGGTTTTGCATTAACTGAAATGTGATATTACTGAGCTCCATGTTTGATTGATAATGACTGATTGTGACGTATCAGATATGGTGTGCAGTGCTTCATTCCCAGTCCACTGGCTCTAATTTGAATAGACTGTATTGGCTTTGTCAACCAGAGCATGCTTTTAATTTAACAATTTTGTAGCTGTGTTGGGACCATTAACTTCTTAGAAGAAGTCCATTAGTAGAGGCCGGATGGGTGTGTCTGTGTGTGTGTGTGTGTGTGTGTGTGTGTTGATAAATTTGGTGGTCAAAGTATCCCCAGAAGAATATAAAACATGATGTTGTCAGTTTTCTGTATGTTCGCTTAAAGTTTGACAGTGATGGTAAATAACTGCAGGAGAATTTAAGTTGCACGTGTAAGCCGGTGGAGTGAAGGCTTGTAGTGCACTTAAAGTGGATTTATACTTTTAACTCTGTGTTATGGTGCTCCTGCTTCAGGAGCCTCCCAAGTAATATAAACTGATTCATACTTCAGTTTGTACACAACTACACCATAGCTGATTGACATACTTTCAAGTCACAAAATGTGCCTAGTATTATTGAATAGTAGGATTACAGAACCTTTCATCAACATGCTTGATGATATTGAATGAAATTTCAGAATGAAATAGCAGGAAAATCTGAATTAAAGCAGTGCAGTAACCATGTCGTGCACAGTCATGTGAGGCTGGCTGTCTGCCCGACTCTCTTCTGCTCTCTGTACATCTGTTTCCTCATGTGGTTCAGTGAGAACAGCTGAAGAGGAGAAGTGAAAGTCAGGGGAAAAACAGCAAGATGGAGATGGACAGAGATGACGGACAGTCACACAGATCATCTCAAACTTTATCACAGGAAAAAGAGATAGAGGGAAACACAACTGTCAGCAAAGACCGTGAGAGTCTATAAAGTAGTTGATGGAGAGGCAGAGCGTCTCAAATTTGTATTTACGATCAGCAACACACACACACACACATACACACACTTTATACTTTATAAGAGGAGGCTGAGTTAATGTGAATGAAATAGGCGGAAGACAAACAATAAGACAGTATTTGCTTTGAACTTTCATTAAAGTAAATATTTCTTTGCATGAATTTTAATGTCAAGACACATTTTCTTAATGTCACCCAAATCTTTAGTTGCATAACCTTAATGACATAATCCCAAAGGATTATTCACACTGCAGCTAACTGTTGATGGGTGACACTGTTAGAAAGGTTCTGTGCAGTGTGAGAAACTGATAGCATCTATAGTCAAAGTATTAGTGATGACAGCATTTGAAATGTCCATTACTGTGGAGAATAGGGGATGATGCTTCATGCACAGATCTTATAATGTGATCATAACTGTTAGGAATGACCAACAACACTAGACCAGTCCAGTGTCTATAGGAATTAACATTATATTGGATAATAATAATATATATATTTTTTTTCTGACTGTGGAGTAGTAGCAAGAATAAGAGCTGGTGGGGAGAAACCAAACAAGTTATTTTAAGCTGTGTGTTGGTGGAACAGAGCAACATGAGCACTACATCCAGACCATTCGCAACAGCTTCTTCCTTCCTTGTTGGTGATGTAGGAAAATAATTTTCTCCTCTGTTGAGGTGGTAGGAGTAAAATATTAATAGGTTCTATTCAGCAGGAAGTCCTCGAAGCAGCAGGAGAAGCAGGAGTAAGAGCAGGAAAAAGAAAACAACAAAGAAACACCAAACCACACTGGACACTCCCCGCACATCACCAGGTTTCAGTCTTTTTTGCATCGCTTTCCACACAAGTTCCTCTGAGTAAAGGAGATGAACTTGGTTGAACCAGAGCCACATAATGGTGAAATGACACGCAGATAACCTCTGTGTATGAGAAACAAGTCTTGCTTCCCTCTGTAATGCAGGTTCCTTCAGTTCAAATAATTTGTTTTGCAGTTTTAAAACTGTCACTCACATAATGAGCGACTGAACAAGGTGATCAAACGTGTTCATTTGCGTTTTCATTTGAGGGTAACAATGAAAATTTGTTTTGATTTAAAATCATGATTTTAATGCTGCTCACCAGATTTCATTTCCTACAGGAGTATATTGGTATAAGAACAGATGTTTCTTCCTAACCTTTACCTTTGGCTTTAATTAATTTGAGTTCACTTATTTCTTTTGATTGTAAAAACATTTTTTTTAAAAACAGTATATTAATTAACTTTAAGAAATTAATTTCAGTACAAAAATGAATTCACTTCCCATTGTGTTTTTTTTTTAAATTAATATTATAGTCTTAATTCAATGACTTTGAAAGCCACTACTTTCACTTTCAATTAATTAGCTTGTTTTAAGATAGTAGCAGCAGTAATTTTACAATGTCCTCTGGCGGGTCCTCTCTACTTTTCCCTCTACACTGTAGTCACAGTTAGACCTTTCACAAACTTCATTTGCATACTTTTGCATGAAAAATTTAGACTCTGCTTGTGGCTCAGTGTGAGGCATGCCCTCAAAAACACACAGTGAGATATCAGCCATTATTTATTTAACAGCCCCCCAACCTCTAAAAACTGCTTTACCGGAAGATCCATTCAGAGCTACAGTCAGCTCAAAGATAAACAACTCATCAAACAGCAAATCATTTTATTGTCCACCCTCAAACAGGCAAAACCTTTTGTCAACATACCGTACTTCTTTTAATAATTGTGGTTTTGTGCAACTCCATTGAATTTGAACTTTCCCTTGAACTTTGAATTGGCATCTATATATCATCTTATTCTTTTGAAGAGAAAACACTGGTACTTTAACTAGTCATGGTAATTATATAAAACTTTTTGTCATGTAATATTTACAACCTCTGACGTGTGGTACACAGTACAGGTAATATGTATGGACTTTCTTTGGTTAGACTATAAGTATGATGCAGTATGCTTAGGATTCATACTATACTATATACATACTATAAAATACAGAGTATATAAAGTAATAGTTATGTTTCTATCCAAGCTGGGTGAATACATTCACGTTTCATAATGAAATTCCCTTGATAACTTGGATTGAAAAGTGTCTCTGCTAAAGGACAGTCCTTTTAACTCATCACCATTAGATATGTGTGGCTTGATGAGGCACAGAAATTAAGTTACCCAAGTGGAAACCAACTGTCTGATCAGACTTTATTTAAAAAAATATATAGTCTCTAAAACTCAGACCTTATATGTTACTCTATGTTGAATCTGACTTATTTCCATGATCACTGACAAAAGAAATGTGTCAAAAAGCCTGAAAATCCGTGTGTGAATGCAGCCTCACTGTAAGAAGCAGGGTTAGTACAAATAAATAAAAAAACTAAACCAAGTGAGTACATTCATATCATGTTTACCTTCAACCCACCAGCTAATGCCTTCACAAGTTACAGTGGAACAAGGACCAAGCTGACACCTCAAAACCCCCTCGCCTATTCAAAGCCAAACAGAACGTATCAGTGTGAGAGACAACCCAACATGTTAGTGACTTTTTTTTGTAAATTGACTGTTCTGCAGCCAGCTGAGCATGAGCTGCACTGAGTGATCAATCCATCATGGAGTTTTATATCTTTGGCCCTGAATTGGAAAATATGCCATAAGTCATGTCAGTGTCTTTCTGATCCTTATGTTCAACGTGGGCTACTATGTAAACCTTGGCAAATCCTGTTTGGCCTTGTATCCTGTTGAATAAACAAATTAACTTCAAAGAACCAACTTGAAATGCTTGAAAATGAAAAAAGCAGTGATGTAAGTAGGTAATGTGCAATCACATGAGCAGACAAAGGCAGAGAGATGTGACATAAAAATCTACTTCCAGAGAGTTCAGGTCTTTGGTCTCAGTTTCCATCTTCACACCAAACCAAACAAAGTTCATCCTACAACAGTTAGTTCTGACCAAGTAATTAGATTGGACAAGAGGCATGATGATGAGTGCTGATGTAGAGTACAACAGCACTGGGTCTTTTAACTAAATGTATCACTCCGCTTAACCGTTAATTAGCGTTATGTTTACAGTCGGTATCTATCTTGGATTGTAACAAACTTTGCAAAGATGAATATACTTCCAGAAATAAATGATGTATGGTCGTCAGAAGAGGATGAAGAGAAGAAGCCTGGATACTTCAGCGTACACTGCAGTGCGATATTGCTTAAGTAGCACATTAACTTCACATTATTCACTCATATCTCTATCATATAAGTGTGTATCTGTAAAATGTAATACTCCACAGGATTATATGTTGTAGGATGTTCTAAGGCAATTCCATCTACTCTACATCTTGGACTATTTTATTTTCAATATTCAGCCCTTTGTCTCACAAAGGATAATGCTTTGCATTTTCTCTTCATTCAGCAGCAGACTTGAGTTCAAACATGGAGACAAAGTTAAAGCTCTGATTAACAAATTAAGAAAATGTCTATAATGAGCATTATAGGCAACACTTCTTTAGCGGGACAGATCATGGCCGTTCAGTGGGCACTTGTGATATATGCAGCATATAAATTCTTATTATTCAGGCTAATATTAGAAAATAATTCATTATGAGTCTCAAACTTCAGAGTATGTCCAGTTCTATATACAACTAAGGCAGAGATGTCCTGCTTTCACACAACAGAAATGGTATCCTACAATATCTAGCACTGCAGGTTTTTTGGCAACAGTAGTGGTTGGATGATAAGATCAGAGGTTGTAGAGGAGTACAGAAATGTTTTAATTGGTAGTAGAAAACACACAATGAACACCGGTATGAAAGTAAGTCAGTGCTGTAGATTTGATGTCATATCATAATACCAGAAGCAAAGTGGTTGTGTTTATCACTGTGTGTATCCCTGAGACTGTCTGAGGCACAGTGCAGCTAAAAGCACATATCTGAATGAGCTCTTATTTAACACTTGTACATTAGTACACTGTGGTTAACACATAAAGTGATAATTATTCTATTTCTACAGTAAGTTTATAGGAAAAAATAACAATTGAATAGTAAACTCCATATAATCTGGTTCCTGAAAAATTCCTTCTTCCCAATAAAAAACAAACAAACATTATTTCCCCACAGTGCAGTGAGCTTGTAGTAAACCTGCAGTTCAAAGGCAGATTCCCACAGTGGCTGCAGCAGTATCTTGATTGACTGGAGTGATTTAATCAGCTGTGAATGTTGGCTGGAGCAGCTGTTCGCTGCTTTCTGTTTATTTATTTTTTTGTCTCCATCAGTCGATCTCTGGCATACACTTAAACCATTTGGCCATGCGGCCCTGGCTCTTGGCTTGTCTTTCCTGTGGGTGTGAGTCCAGTAACCCATCCATGTAGTGACCGTACTCACTGATGGCATCTTCCACACGAGTGATATACAGCCAGCTGACTATCACACCAAAGAACTAGAGAGAGTGAGAGAGAGACAGAGGCTAAGTATGGGGAGGGGAGAAGGGAAGGTCATCATGGGTGCTTCTCATTTGTCTTAAATGTCTCTTTGTTTCCCTCTCTTGCATCTTACCCTCACGTCTTAGTCCTTTCCACGCAGGATACAAGGAAGATACAAGAAGAGAGGAAACATGATTTCTAAACCGTCATCTGAATCAACATCAATTTCTGATGACTACAGTACAGCCGAATCACTGTCACCCTGCAGGTGTAGTGATGTCCTCGAACATGACAAAAGTGAACGTGAAATACCTCTGCATCTGAACATTCAATACAAACTTGTATTTATATTGTAAACAGATCCATCAAAACACCTTGCTCTGACACTGAAAACACATAAGCCTGATTAACAACAGAAAGTCTAAGAATAATTAGTAGCATATATGCGCGGAAATGCTAAATACACACGATACAGGTTAAAATGGGGAAATGACCAACAATGAAAAGGAAAATCTTTATGATGTTGGGTCTGAGCTCTATTAGTAACTGGAAATCATTAGTACTCGGCCTCACACGGGCGGCACCATTATGTTAACAGTACTCTACCTCATGAGCTGGACACCAAATGTGTTAGATTTCGGTTGTTTATCAATTTACTGGCTATCACAAATTAAGGAAATATTAATATTAAAAATATTAATATTAAATAATATCTTTAAAATGAATTAAAGTTCACGGGGCACCAGCCTAAACTAATAGGCAAAATAGCCAATATGGTTTTAGTCTCAATTTATTACCATTAATCTGGAACTCTGATTAATCATTAGCTTACTAACTATAACCAAATTACCAAATCAATAGTAAGTTACAGTTGAAGGATTGGAATTCTACCGAGTAGAGGTTGGCAATATTCACGCTTGTGCAACATTAAAGACACCAGTAGTTATACTTAAAAGGCATTTATTTACAATGGAGCAGAGTAAAGTACAATGTCTAATCTAGCATATACAGGTGTGTGTGTGTGTGTGTGTGTGTGTGTGTGTGTCTGTGGGGACACAGACAAAGGCAAGATGGCCGACTCAAAGTGGTCACTGTGACCACATGACCTGAACAAAGAAGACTACAAAGATGGCGGTAAACAAAGAAACTACTAAAATGGCCGCTGAGACCACCTAGTGTGTGTGAGAGGGGAGGTGTGAGTTTCTTTGTTAGCCTAGCTCATGTAATCTAAAGGTACCAGGTTAGAGGGGGAAGGTTAGCTTCATGCAGGTTCTAGGACTGAGACGTACTGCTATGTGTGTGAACATACGAGTACTCGATTAACTGTATGACTGACCACAACCTAAGCAAACATTACAACAACAAGACATCAATCAACAAGTACATTAACAAGTTAAGACTTCTGCTGATTAGCTATGCGGTGCTATGCTGTGCTGGGAGAGGTAAGGCCCAGTCCGTTAACGTTACCCAATCCTTGGAACAAGCAAAGAGGTCCTTTCCAGTGTTTTGTAAAGTCCAGTGAGTTTGGGGGGTTTCCTGGTGGAATAAAGTCCTGTCTGGCTGTGTTGCTTGCTGGTATCTCCTTTGTTCTCCTCACAGAGTTAGCTGTTCCAAGCTAACTGTGCTACGACTCCTGTTGCTTGGAAAATCAGCTAGCCTTGTGTCGTAGCTGCTGATTCTGAAGAGGATTTGGTTCACTCACAGTTAATCCGAAGCAGGTCGCTGTTGTTGAGGAGAAGAGTGGTTGCAGGCTGCTGTGAGCAGGCCGGCGAGGGAGAGCTGGTTTCTCAGGTAGCAGAGCTGACCTGGGCTGGGGCCTTGTTGCCCTTTGAAGAACCGAGAGGAGAGGGCTGGAGCTGCTCTCCAGAGCAAGCCAAGAAGGGAAGAGAGGAGAAGGGGTCTAGAAGACTGGTTTTGTTTGTGACACCTTAGGGGGTCACATGTCACACGCTGGCCCACACTGGCTGGGCAGTGGGGTCCATGGGGGGGAAGGGTCATCCCCAGGTGTGAACCGTGAGGAACTGTGGGGTGTGAATTCCTTTGTCCAGTGGAGCAAAGAAACATTTGGTCTATTGAATGACTGAGTCCCAACAGTCCCCCCTTTGTTGTCAGGATGCCACCTGACGTGTCATCCTGAGAGCATAATGTATAGTCCATTTGTCATTTCATTCAACGGGTAACATCCGGGCATTTGTCAGCACTATCTATCTTGGCTAAGCAAGAACAATCAGGTTACAAAGCAGAGTTCAGATAATAACCACAATGATCGAATAGTGTAAAACAACTAACATGTTTCCTAGTTACTCATGGTGTTAGTGAGGACAGGAAAGTCAGTGATGTTAGTTTGTTAAGGTGAGATATAGAGGGTGGCACCTAGAATGACAAGATTTGGAGTGTCTGGGTGAGTGTGCCATGTATATGCAGTGTCCTAAACTTGTATCTGACTTGATTCAGAATTTAGTTTGCTGCTGCTGCTGCTGCTGACAAACCCATTGTGTCCATCTGGAAGAGTGTAGGGTACCCTGAGCCTACTTACTGTCAGTACTCAGTGCGGCGAACTCTGGAGCGCCGGTGCTTTAAGTTTTCTTTAACCTGTGGCACAAAGCTGTAGCACTTTGAGTAGCTGAAGGAAGAACATTCAGAGGCATTGTCACTGTCTGAATTAACATGGTCAGAGATGACGTGGTCATTGTCTGATCCATGTGTTGACTGGTCCTGTGTCTGAGCCAGAATTTCTGCGTAAGGCCGTCTCCTGCTCCTATTGTGGGAGTGCCTATCTCTACGCACTTGGTGGGCGTGGCGGTTACGCTCAGCACCCATATGTGGCCTTTTATCACCCCCCTTCGATCTGTTCTGAGGGTGATCTTTTGAGGTTACATGTCTGTGTGACGCTAAGGTGTTTGAGTTGCTAGGCTCAGTTGTTTTCCCCCTTGCCTTGGAATTGACCATGGTTTCCCAAGCCATTTTTGTCATTTTCTTTATTTCCTGCATGGTGGGCTTACCTTGATGCGTCATCAGTGTAACATGAGTGCGTACACAGGGATGGAGGTTTCGTAGGAACAAAGACTTGAAGGTGGAGTTCTGCTCTAAGCCTGGTGTGTTCCTACCCTGAAAATATGCATGCCTCAAACGTTGGTAAAAGTCATTGGGATGTTCATGGCGGGAGTGTTTGATTTGAGAAGCTGCAACCAAAGATTCTATCTCATCCACAGCAGGAGAGAATTCTTCTGTCAGTGCTTGACAGAGCTCTTTGTAGTCATCTCTGACACTGGGAGGCAGTGATTGCATAAACTTGTGGACTGCTTTTGAGCTGGTCTTCCACACAAGTTTAGTTTTCTCCCTTTGGGTTGCATGGGGCAAATCAATTAGGTTGTGTTCTAACTCCCTAAAGTAGTTTTCAATATTTTGATCAGAGTTGTCTGGATCAAAATGTTCAATGTCCTTTGCTATGAACTCAAGCACTTCGAGGCGGGGGCACTGTGAGGTTCCTACTGATGAAGGCGAGACTAAGCTAGCTGGACTAGAGGAAGGAGCTGAACAGCGGTCATCACTCTCATGGAGGTGCAGAGAGGAGGCTGAACAGTCTGGAAAAGTTTTGGTCCTTCTGTTGGAGGGGTGAGCACAGGTGAAAGTGTTATGCATCAGTGGCTGATGGGAACATGAATATCCTCTACCGGATAAACTACCTGTCTCTTCAGTGTCAGTTTCAGGAAGATGGGAAGTCAGGTGGGTGTAACCTCGGTCTCTCAGTGGAGGTTGAGGAGCTGACTTTATTTCCCAGGACTTAGGGTCAGTTGGGAATTGGTCCCATCCTCTGAGTGGAGGTGGAGTTAACCTGTCATTAAGGGAAGAGTGTGAAGCAGAGAAACCAGAATCACAAGCACTGACCGATCGTGGTGGAGCAAGGCATTCTGATTTAACCTTTAACAATTCTTCCTTGTGTGAACAGAGATCTAACTCTGCTGCATGCAGGTCTCCTAAGTAGCGCATGGCTTTCTTGTTAGCTTCCTTAACTTCTTGGAGGAGAAAAGCATTTTGAGCTCTAAGCGATTTTACCTCCTCCTCTAGGGCTGCTTGGCTCTGAAGTGAAATGCTGGTTTGCCTGTGGAAGTTCAACAGTACACATCTTAACAATGGGCCTTTGGATGCAGTCTGAGCATCACCTTTGTCACTGAGTAGCAAGTCTATTTCTTTACTGCACTCACTGGAATTTAACTTGCTGATAAATTCTAGGTAGCCAGGCTTCAGGCTCTGTGCTAGGGAAGAAATAAACTGCTCTACACAGGAGTTCTCCATTGTTGTGTTTGGGAAGGAGGCAGGTTAAACAAGTTTTTTCACAAAACAAGAAGTCAATGTAGTTGGCTGCGGTGTTGCGCTGGCAGACACCTTGTAGTGTAGTTTGGTAGTACACTAGCCTAACTAAACAATGCAGTGGCCTACACTATGGGGGGTAGCTTCCTGTGGAGGAGGGGCAGCTACACTAGTGGGCATAAAGATTAAGGACAGTAAAGGCAAGTGCAGGTTTACTGTCTGCTTAAGAAATGTTTCAAAAAGCAATGACTGAGATGCAAGGCAGTAACAGTCCAAAGATTATCTCTTCAAGTCGACTCAGGCTGTAATGCAAGGCAGTAACAGCTAGGTGCAGAACTTGGGTTTCACAGGGCTGATAGCACGCTGTGGCTCTATCTCAGGCTCTATTTCTTACTCAGGCTGAAATGCTTGGCAGTAACAGCCAGGTATAAGCTCTCTGTGTTACACAGGGCTGTCGGCACACAGTGTTTAATGTTAAAGGGAGCAGCAATTCTGACAGCTTTACTAGATAGCATTGAACACGTGGTATTCAAATGCTGGACTGAGGTTCTTACATTTCCTACAGAATAAACTCAACTGGAATTGTTAGCAACAATAGCAGGCTCTTGATACTAAGGCTTAAGTGTTAGCTATTAATAACTGGAGGACGTCTAATATTACTTAAGGTAAAATTAGTAAACCAATTCTCACCACAGTGCACTTGTTTGTAAGTACACCTGGACGTTTACTCCTGTGGTGGACTAAAAAAAATTTTTCAACCTTTGCGGTTTTGGCCAAATTATGAATTTAATATTGCACAATTATGAATATTTGCCAACAGTACTCGGCCTCACACGGGGCACCATTATGTTGGGTCTGAGCTCTATTAGTAACTGGAAATCATTAGTACTCGGCCTCACACGGGCGGCACCATTATGTTAACAGTACTCTACCTCATGAGCTGGACACCAAATGTGTTAGATTTCGGTTGTTTATCAATTTACTGGCTATCACAAATTAAGGAAATATTAATATTAAAAATATTAATATTAAATAATATCTTTAAAATGAATTAAAGTTCACGGGGCACCAGCCTAAACTAATAGGCAAAATAGCCAATATGGTTTTAGTCTCAATTTATTACCATTAATCTGGAACTCTGATTAATCATTAGCTTACTAACTATAACCAAATTACCAAATCAATAGTAAGTTACAGTTGAAGGATTGGAATTCTACCGAGTAGAGGTTGGCAATATTCACGCTTGTGCAACATTAAAGACACCAGTAGTTATACTTAAAAGGCATTTATTTACAATGGAGCAGAGTAAAGTACAATGTCTAATCTAGCATATACAGGTGTGTGTGTGTGTGTGTGTGTGTGTGTGTGTCTGTGGGGACACAGACAAAGGCAAGATGGCCGACTCAAAGTGGTCACTGTGACCACATGACCTGAACAAAGAAGACTACAAAGATGGCGGTAAACAAAGAAACTACTAAAATGGCCGCTGAGACCACCTAGTGTGTGTGAGAGGGGAGGTGTGAGTTTCTTTGTTAGCCTAGCTCATGTAATCTAAAGGTACCAGGTTAGAGGGGGAAGGTTAGCTTCATGCAGGTTCTAGGACTGAGACGTACTGCTATGTGTGTGAACATACGAGTACTCGATTAACTGTATGACTGACCACAACCTAAGCAAACATTACAACAACAAGACATCAATCAACAAGTACATTAACAAGTTAAGACTTCTGCTGATTAGCTATGCGGTGCTATGCTGTGCTGGGAGAGGTAAGGCCCAGTCCGTTAACGTTACCCAATCCTTGGAACAAGCAAAGAGGTCCTTTCCAGTGTTTTGTAAAGTCCAGTGAGTTTGGGGGGTTTCCTGGTGGAATAAAGTCCTGTCTGGCTGTGTTGCTTGCTGGTATCTCCTTTGTTCTCCTCACAGAGTTAGCTGTTCCAAGCTAACTGTGCTACGACTCCTGTTGCTTGGAAAATCAGCTAGCCTTGTGTCGTAGCTGCTGATTCTGAAGAGGATTTGGTTCACTCACAGTTAATCCGAAGCAGGTCGCTGTTGTTGAGGAGAAGAGTGGTTGCAGGCTGCTGTGAGCAGGCCGGCGAGGGAGAGCTGGTTTCTCAGGTAGCAGAGCTGACCTGGGCTGGGGCCTTGTTGCCCTTTGAAGAACCGAGAGGAGAGGGCTGGAGCTGCTCTCCAGAGCAAGCCAAGAAGGGAAGAGAGGAGAAGGGGTCTAGAAGACTGGTTTTGTTTGTGACACCTTAGGGGGTCACATGTCACACGCTGGCCCACACTGGCTGGGCAGTGGGGTCCATGGGGGGGAAGGGTCATCCCCAGGTGTGAACCGTGAGGAACTGTGGGGTGTGAATTCCTTTGTCCAGTGGAGCAAAGAAACATTTGGTCTATTGAATGACTGAGTCCCAACAATGATGAATGATGAAAAATTTAGAATTTTGAATTGAATGTTGAATCAATTAACACAGATCCAATACTTTTTAACTAAATGGTGAATCAGAACACAAATTAAAATCTAAACTTGGTGGAGATGTTGCACCAGAACTGCATCTGTTTTGTGTCCCGTTATCAGACTGCAGTGATGTCATATCAGATCGGTCCAATCAGAAAACTTCTGTGAAGGATGTGTCCTCGCACCTCTGAACATAAATAAGGGAACCGAGATGTCCTCCATTATGGTGGACCAGATTAATTCAAGTCAGCCGTAGTGAGATGAGTGAGGAGACATGAAATAGGGCAAATGAGAAGCACCACATGTATGGACTGGATGAGTGACTGACAGCTTCTGCTCACCAAAGCCCATTGTGCTTATTAAAGTCAAGCATCATCTCTATTCATACATTCATAGCTGCCAGTGTGTGTGTGTGTGTGTGTGTGTGTGTGTGTGTGTGTGTGTGTGTGTGTGTGTGTGAGTGTCTGGATTTTAATGCGTCATGTGAGTTAAAATGAGATGTGAGAAGACAGAAATGACAAAGTGATGAAAAATAGCTCCGTGTCTCTCACACCCACATCCTCTGCTGGATCTGGTAAAAAAGAAAATGGATATGAAGGGAAATGGCAGATGTAGTGTATGAACCTATAATGTGTAGATGTTTTTTTCCCAATGCTGGACAAACAACAAAGTCAGACAATTTCAAAAGGTTTGTGGTTAAAATGTTCACGTAAACTCAGATGTATCATTTGAATAATATTATTTTTGTCAACAGGTTGATGTATCAAGAATTTTGCATTAAAACTTAATGAAATGGACTAACATGCAAAGCATTTTGGGAAAATTGCCCTGCTTATTTTATCACTGCTAATGCAGCTGAGTTGTCAGATGTACCTGGGGTAAAGTAATTTACATTTCCTCCTGCTCATCGGAGCTGCTTGCATTAGACAGGCTGTTGAATATGGATGAATGTTTTATTTCACTGTGCTACTGATATTCACAAACATACTCAAACTAAAGTTGCAATTGTTAATTCCTTCCAGCAGTTTTAGCAAATTTCTTTGAGTATCAAAAAGTTCAGTTAAAAGAAAAGAAAAGAAAACAGGTTAGTAATAATCATAAATCATCATTTACTGAACAATCATGAAATGGACTTCATCTTCAAACTCACTCAAAACACAAAAGTCCACTTTTCTCTTCAGGGAGACCAGTAAACCTGCCTGTGTCTATATAGATAACAGTGCACACACTGAACTTTGACTTGTAGTTCAGTTCTACTTCACATACAGTGAGGCTCTACACTGTAGGTGTTTCTGTGTGTGTGTGTGTGTGTGTGTGTGTGTGTGTACCTGAGGCAGGAGGATCCCTAACAGCAGTCCAGCCATAATCTTATAGTTGTCCATCAGCCAGATAAAGAAAGCGTCGGTGCAGCCTCTGATATGAATCTTTTCAATCAATGACAAACGCTATCGGAAACAAAATAAACAGTTATATAATAATTACAGCCAGTACCTGAGAAAACAATAATCACTTGTTTTACCTGTTTTATATTACCTTTCACAACATTAAACAAATACAAATAACTGTCCCATGTTTTGTATCTGCCAGTTTAATTATCAAAGTGGAAATGGACGCATTTTTTTCTTTAATTTATCATTATGAAGTAAATATTGATTGCACTTGTAATGGCTATAGAATAATGACACCATCTGTGTTTACATTGGTTCTCTAAAAGCCTAATTTATGGGTTTACGGTAGAATAGTCAAAGAAGGTGAAGACTGAGAGTGGTAGAAACTGAATCAAAAATCAACCTCGGATGGACATTCACTTGATGGAGAATGCCGTGGTCGCACTGGGACAGAAATTCAACCCCAGCCCTCCCCCTGCCAGGAGCAGCAGGAGGGCAGGTTAAGAGACTGACCGGGCCGGTAAAAACTTTATGGATTTTTTTTTTACAGTCCACTGGCCCACCGAGATTCATCCTTCTAATCTTGATGATGGCCAGTCCAACTATGGACAGAGCTCCAAACTTCAGCTGAGCCTTATTTCTACTAGATGCATAAGGAACAAAACCTGCATATTGACTAATACAACCAGGTGTTTTTCTCAGCCTTTATCAGAGCATTGAGGTCTGGGTTTCTGGTTCAAATTGGGATTCTTGCTTTGGACAGTAGCCCTGTTGAAAAGTTGTTCTTGTAAATGTTTAAATTCTAGCTTGTGAGGGTAAAAAGACATCTGTCATATAAGTCAGTCTTCATTATCTTACCTCTTCTGCTAGCACCATGTAGCCACACAAAGTGTTGGCCACTTCATTAGGCTGGAGGCGAGAGAAGCAGAGAGACACAGGAGATAAAGTTAAAAGTTAGACCTAAAAGGTAAATGGGAGACAGACAGTAGCCTGCACAAAGCTTTGAGCTTCAAGGGGAGTGAACAGCAGAGAGAGGACGACACGCTTTCAGTCAAATTTATCCTTAGAGGTGGGATTTGTAAAATTTTTGTAAAAAAAACAGGAGGCAATCTGTAAAAGAGACACACACAAAGACACACACTTCAACTGCCTGAGACTGTTCGAAGAGTGTGTGTGTGTGTGTGTGTGTGTGTGTGTGTGTGTGTGTGTGTGTGTGTGTGTGTGTGTGTGCATGAGCATGTGAACAAGCCATTTCCACTTTCAAATATTGAAATATATTCATGTATTCAAATAAGATAAAATAAACTGCCAGTCTCTCATGACTGTCTGGCACAGGTAGAAGAGGAGGGAAGGAGTGATCACCGTTTTTAAGTCATTGTTTCAATGACTTTATTTTGGAGATTTTTAATTCATTACTATGGAATTGGTACGATTACAATGTGAGGAAAACTCACAATACCGTCACCATATTTCCCCATGAGTCATCTATGAAATATCACAATTCCTTATTACTGAAGAATCTACAAGAATCGGTGTACAGCTATGAGCTTGATACATAGCAGGCGATGCTGACGCTGCTTCATTCATTTCATTGGAGTCCTCCATCCAAAAAGAAACACCATGCTCAATCAAGTGTAGTTAATTGCTGCTTCATGTTAATTTAAACATGCAGCCTTGAAATTCAAGCATAATTACAAAGATTACACTGGAGCTACACCTCATGGACTGTCATTGATAATGCATAATGTATGGATGTGAACCTAAATATGGAAATCATATATCATCTAAATATGAATGATAAACCTTTTATCTGAATGATTAACAATTGACCTATAAGAAAGACATCAGCTGTATCTATTTTACATTCGTACCAATGGACAACATTTTGAAGAATGGAGTGCACATGCATTTAATAATTATATATGCTGTCTCTGACTTTAACTGGCACTTGGTACTTGCTACTTCTCAAATAATACTTAAGTATTTTAAATAAAGTTGTCAGTCAAGTGTATTATGACATGCATTCTGCTTCTGAGCTTCTGTTGCCTATTATGTGTTGTCTGTCACACAGGGTTGTGTTCGTCATTTGTTCTATCCATCAGCTACTGTGTGTCACGAACAAATGTGTTGTTTGAGCAACGCGACCTATGAACCATATTATCTCAATGTAAGAATTTTGTCTTGGTATATTCACACAGAGAGAAGATGAATCCTGGTGGCAGTGGCTCTGCCTGTTTTAATAGTTACTGACAAATATGGGAAAGTGAATAACAAGAGAATTAATTATTGGTCTGTCACTGTTCCATATCTTAACACGATGAAAACAGCAGGACTGAGTGCAGTAAAAATATTACATTGGCTGCCTTTAGGCAGTTTAACAATGTTTCCTCTTCAGTTAACACAAGTGAGCCACACAGCTACAACATTTATAGAGCAAATACTAAATACTAAAACAGTGGAATGAAGAATAATTTACAACCACAGAAAAAAGGAAATGAACCAGGAAAAGTAAAGGAGACATCACATGCTATCCCTTAATAGGAAAATAAATAGTTGACATTTTTCTCACCTTGTTATCAGAACTGGCTCACAACAATGCAAACTTGTGGAATAAGAAAATCTTAACTGTATGTGGACTGTAGGTAACTGAATTGAATATTTACTAAGGGTGAAGGACTGGTGGTGTCACCTTCATGAGTTCAGCCTGGGGAAGTGTAATCTTGTTCATCAAACTGTTGTCAGAATAAAAGTCTTGTTTGTTCTCTCTTTATAAACTCAGGGAGAGTGTAGGTGTATAAATTGAAGGTAGCAACTGTGATGTTTTGCGTGGGAGAAAATTGCCTGTGAGTGTGTCTGGCATGGAACAGGCTTAATCACCATTATAAGGATGATGAGATGCATTTTAAATGCAACTCTTTATTATTACAGCTATTACTATAATGACATACAAACTGAGCTGACTGTTCAGGGCTTCACAGACCTGTAATAAATAAATAAATAGAGACAAGAATGACTCTATCCATAATGTTAAAGATACTAATATCTAACACTGACCTTCAAAACTGTACATATACAGTATCACCACCAAGTAGTGCCAAGAGTGGTAGAAATGGTAGTAATATTACCTACCACAAGAAACGCAGACAGTAACAACAGTATATGCTATTGTATGACAGCAACATCAGATATTGTAGCAGATAGCGTTGTAATGACACTAACAGTAAAAGTGATAGTGATACCGACCTTAGTAGTAACGCAGCAGGTATATGGGACACCGCAGGCCAATGGACCAGGTGCAGAACAATTGTGGTACATGTTGACCGCCCAGTCTTTATACTCCTGACCTCCACAGCACTTAAACTGCCAGAGATGAGAAAAGTGGAGAGGAGAAAAGAGGAGACACAAGTGCAGAAATTGGAAGGAGAAAGAGAGTGAAAAATAGAGACAAACAAAGAAAGAGATGGAAGAAGATGTATAAGGTGAATGAGAGATAGAGAGAGGGTAGGCAGGAATGAGAGAGAGGGGGGAGATAAAAAAGTAAACGACTAAACATTATCACTGCTGTGCTCATGCAACGCCAGTAACATTTTGCTATGAAATGAACCATAATTAAAAACAATCTGCATGCAATTATGAGTCTGTTTTTATAGTGTGTGTTTGTCTCTCTTTTACTTTGGCAAAAATCTGTGTACAGGTGGTGGTAAGGCTGGGCCACATGGTTTAAATCAATCATCAAATCAATTATTACAATATCAATATTATTTGCTCTGAATCATTAATTTGGACATTAGAAATTTGTAAATAATATATGATCAATACAATTGGTACAGTAAAGAAAACAGTGAAGTTAACAACTGAAAATAAAACCCAATGCAGTACAACAACCCTGAAATGAACCCTTTCCCTGGTCTTGTGGTAAATTTGAATTATAGGGTGTACCTCACATTTTGCTCTATGGATGAAATAATAAAAAACACAGATGTTATCCAAACAAAGACCCCAAAGCTCCATGTGTCCTCTTGCTCACATTAAAGAAAACTAAAATCCAAATTCAATATAAAGTCTCTCTCACATTTCCTACACACTCAGCCAGCATTTGAAAGCAGCAGCCTCACAGACTGAAGTGTTTCCCCTTGAGCCAATAACACTTGCAGCCGCATACAAAAACTGATACCTGACAACCTCGTGCTGTTGGTTCACAGGCACAAAATACTGTGACACCAACCAATTATTTTTTATTGCCCTCTATTTCAGCCATTACTGACAAACCCTCAAAAAACATTATTACTTCATAGGAACAACAAATGAGGTTTGTTAAGGTATGATTATTGCTTTTGGCAGAGCGCTTTTGAGTCACATTGAAACAGCTTCATTATTTGGTTTGATTGAGTGTTTCTATGTAACACTGTTTGAATGCTGTTTAGATTACTGCTCTGTCCAGCAACCATGATAATGTAAAACAGCATCATCTGATGCAAACAACAGAGCATTTGTCATAGAGGACATTTTGACTTCTCATGGCAGTAAAGGCATAACATTCATGGGATGCAGCTGTTATTAGTTTTTAGTGTCTGTTTATAGGATAGACATGACAACCACCTGAGACCAAATGCTTTTCAGTATTTGAATTAAAAACACACACGCACATACGCACACGGATACGCACACAGCCTCAAATTATAACACTCAATCCAAATTACACCAACCCCCTAATGTCTCAGTAATCTGTAATCAGTAATTTCTATTTGATTTTTTACTTTCACTGGGTAGATAGCAGCTGCACAGTTGCCTTGGAGAGTAAAAACTCTGAATAACCCAGGAGCTTTAGCTGTGCTTTGTAGTCATTTACTAAGGCAAATATTTTATGAGCAAGGAGAAAGTGAGTGAGAAAGGCAGTAAGAGAGAAATAGAGGACAAACAGGATGACAGTAAGGGGATGAGACAAGAAATAAAGAGAGAAGATGAATAAATGAATAAAAATTAGGCTGCTCTTTGCCAGGCAGCGTGATCAGTATGCTGACATGATGCCAGTATGCCAGGAAGTTACTCCTTCTTCTCACTGGCATGACACTACAGAAAGCCAGCACTGGGTCAGGACCCAAACAAGACTCACAGGATGGCAAAGCAGTTATGATGTGATTAATGTCTGCAAATAAATCTGAAAACATTACAAGTTGAAAGTTTCCAATTTAGCAGGCGCAGCTGTACGGTATAAAGCAATCTAACAGTCCTGCAGTAAATCCTTTCTTCGGGAAAATTGATGTTGAGTGCAGTTCAGCGGACCAACCTGAAGCACCAGTCTCTCAAAACACTTGAGACTGCAGCAGAAGAGTGAAGGCCCTCCATCCTCTAGGACCATAAAGAGACTCTCCTTGCAGTCCATTTCAAAGTGATGACTGGATTACAGAACAGTTCACTCAGTATTGTTATAGCAAAACACAGAGTCAAGTGAAATGTATTCTCTTCTGTTTTCATCCCTGTCTCAATCAAACACTGTTTCTATTAGACCCTGAAACAAAGACTGCTCTGCTGGTTTCACAGATGGACCTTTATTGACCATTTTCTCTTTTCTTTTTGCATATTTCCTGTGGTTTTCTACCGTCTTCTTCACTGTTGGATGGCAAATATTCTTCATATGTCAATTAATGGGAGAAAATCCTCAGAGTAAGTCATGTCTCGCAGAATTAGCAGAAGGAATGACTGATTTTGTAGTCAACTGCCTGAGTGACTGATGATCGGCTGTTCACTGGCAGACTGGCTGAATGAGTAACTAACTGGATGGCTAATTGGCTGCTCAGATTGTGGGCTGTATTAGACACAAGTCAGTCCATCCTGTGCTCCCTGCCATGGCACCCATGTAGCAACACTGTGGCATGCATGAGGCTGAAAATTAAAAGATGTTTTTTAAATAATTTTGCTAAACTTGCCGGCTCATTCTCTCCCTTTCCACCTCAAATTGTTTTTAGTGGCACCATAAGGTATTAGAAAAACTCACACCTCAGAGTTTATATTAGTGAGAGCTGATTCTGTCTAAATTAACAGTAATCAAGACAACGACCAAAGGATTTGCATGAAATGTAAAATAACTTTCAAGGCCGAGTTCAATGAAAGTTCAATATGTTTTTCTGGATATATCAACATTTGTGAGCTTTAACTTATTGTGTGTTCTTTATGTCACACGCTGTGTTACTATTGTTGGCTGGAGCGCAACAGCCGGGACAACGACTGTCAGTGACTGACTGACTGACTGACTGACTGACTGACTGACTGACTGACTGACTGACTGACTGACACCGGGAACCCACTGCCTTAGATACTTACAAAAACAGTCTAAGTGTCAACACCTACTCATCCACAGAGTTGATGAATGCCCAAATGTGGCACTCATCACTGGCACAGTAGCAGCTCAATGGGTAAAGCATTTTCTTTGTCACTTTAATAAACACTGGAACGTCATAAAAATAATCTCCCCTACATCTATATGTAATATGAGGACTGGTTAGCTTACATATAGCCTCCTGCTTACAGATGCAAAACTTAGTGATGCTTTATGAAAAACCAGGCAGAGTACCACTGCTACATAATAAGAAGGAGGAACTCAAATCTTACAGTGATGCTCCTCTTGAGCAGCAGAGGATCTACAGTAACACGACCTGAACAAACAATCTATCGCTCTATATAAATAATGGACTGTTCCTGCCAGTGTCAAGCCAGCATCCTATCTAATGGATGGACATAGTCTGTAGACCAAACTGATCAATCAGGGCTTCTCCAGGTCTAATAGATGAGGCCAGGTATCAATAATAGATAAGTGGAGTTATTGATTGGTTCTTCAGAGAGAACTGACCTATAGATTTTAAATAATGTAAATATTATAACACTTTGATTCTCTTCATTTTATTTTTGTTTATTGTCAGTTTTTCCCTTTGGTTACATCATTCCACCAATTGGTGTTTAATACTCATTAACATGCATGAACAAGTATGAATGAAGCAGGTTTTTCTCTATAACTCATATTATTTCAGGCAAACTCTGTATTTCTTTTTTAAACAATGTGTTGATATTATCAAATGTATAATATGTAACTTTTCTGCATTATAACAACTACACCTATGTCGGCTATAGATTTTGTTGAGTTACATTATTCCAAATGTCTCCATCAATTTTCAAACCAAGATAAATCGGTAATTTTAATCAAGGTAATGGTTAGTTTAATTTAGTCGCCTACCAATTGCATCATTTAAGCCACATTCTGGTTGTTTTTAAGAATATATTTTAACCAGATGAAGGATTTTAGTCATTGGATGTAGCTGGATCTTAAGTTATCGGAGAAACAAGCCGAGCACACGTTAGTGACAATCCTGTGAAACTGTTCTATTCAGTGTTTTTACCGGTTTTCATCACCTGCTCCATTTGTTCTGGAGAGGAGGAGGCGAACTCTGCGAATCATTCGGCTCCGGGGAAAAACAAACGGTGGACATAAAATTTCATATTGTGCTTAGAAAAATACTTGACAAAGTCGCATACAAATAACTGGATGATACAAGTCCTGTATATGACGTGTCAACTTGGGTTTAAGAGCTAATCACCAAAACAGCCCCTGCAGGACAATTAATGACATCTAGATCAATAGTGACTCAAAAAGCATTTCCATTATTTTCCTAAAAAGTGTCTTGATTCTAATAATCCACTAAACACACATGAAAAAAATCTTTCAATAAAAACTGTTGATAAAAGCCAAGTCCTCTGTCCTTCTCACTGACTCCAAGCCAAGGGTCTAAGGATAGAGGCTGCTGTGTGCTGTGCAGATTGTAAAACCCTTTGAGGCAAATTTTTGATTTGTGATATTGGGCTATATAAATAAAATGGACTGGCCTTGAGTTAGATCTCTCAGGTCTCAGGTCATGCAGTGGTTTTATAACTGCATAAGGTTGTTGTGTACACAGTGTAGACATCTGCTTCAAAGCATTGATAGTTAGATGTCAGGCTTTTATGAATCATATTGGAGAGTGACAGAAGAACCAACCGGTCGAGGCAGATGGCCACCCACCAGGAGTCCAGTTCTGCTCGAGGTTTCTGCCTCTTAAAAGGAAGTTTTTCCTCGCCACTGTTGCCTCGCGCTTGCAGTTGGTGGGAATTGTTGGAAAGTACCTTGCGATAACTTCTGTTGTGAATTGGCGCTATACAAATAAAAATTGCCTGACTTGACCAACAAGACTAAGATACGTTGAGTCTGTGTGTGTGTTTGTGTGCATGTGTGTAAGGTTTACTAACACACACACACACACACACACACACACACAACACACACACACACACACACACACACACACACACACACACACACACACGTGTATGTATGTAAAAGGATACCGAGTTCAAATATTAAAATTTACATGGTACAGTTTAAAGTGTGTTTTGTAAATAAAATTGCCTTGGCTTGCTTTGCCAAAATGCCAATAATGCTGCCTGTGATGAATCAAAAATGAAATTATAAATATGCATGACCACTTTTATGTCAAACAACCACATGCCAATGGGGAAATGAAGTCAGTGTCTGTCTGAATGACTGAATAGCTCTGTTGTTTGCGGTGCTGTAAGACTTCTTGATATGAACCACAAAATCCTACTGCAGCAGCTGTGAGAACACTCATAGCTGTGACTCCAATATAAATAGTGAATAAAAAATGGTCTGAACTATTTGAGTTGCATGGTGGACGGGTGTCTGGAGTTGCTAAGGTTTTCTCTAATGATGAAAATGAAAAATGTCAGCTTATTGCAATAAAACATTGCAATACTCAACATTAAGATTAGTGTTATGATTAACTATAATGTAATTGTGTGGGGAAAAGGGCCGTCACTGCCTCCCCCAGTGTTGAAGATACAGACGGCCATTTCTGGTCAAACAAATGTCACATTTCCATTAGAATAGCGAGGCGCAGTGGATATAGAAAGGCCATCTATAAATGAACTCATCTCAGGATATGATATGACCTGCCACTAATCTATAGATTTGTGTGTTGGATCCAAGATGAGATTTTTCTCATTTCCCGTTGTTGCAGACCTGATACAATTTACACGTCCTGTCCAAAGAGCTCTGGACCAAAGAGCACACAGGTGGGGGTTGTCACAGGACACACTGGGTTAAAGGGATCAGTAACCATCACGTGTTTCTGAGGCCCAAGGTGATGTCATCCAGTCCAAAACAGTCCAATTTACAATCACTGAAGACGAAGACGAGCACCAAATCCTCACAAACGAAAAGCTGGAACCTGAGGATGTTCAACATTTTTGCTTGAAAAAAATGACAAAGTACTGATTATGAGACTAGCTATCAGCAAATCAATTAATCATTTCAGCTCTACACTCATTCATATGAAATGTTATCTGAACACATCTAAAACCAAACCTGGTCTGAACACATGAGATAACAGTGACAAGTCTGATTCAAACACTGAAATACCTGGCAGGAAATCTGATGGATAAAACAACAGCAGCTGTACAAAAACATCTCACCCTTGATGATAGGATATAACTTGAAATTATATTTTTAGTTTTCACTGAACTTGGTATTTTCCAGGAAAGACTCATGTGACCTGGTCAAATCATAGTTGTCATTCCTAAACTGAAATTACAAGCACTAGAAAATGTTCTACTGCCTGGAAATAAGGCTGTCAATAACTGACAGGAACACAGAATAACAACACAATAAAACATTAAAACAAAAGTACTTGGTCAGGGAATATGATCTACCTCTTAAAAAGAACAGGGCAAAAACAAAACAAAAAGTGCAGGTTCACTCTGACTGCTCGCACACACACACCCAAAATATCTATGCAGTCACCAACCCACACACAACAAAGGGATTTTCAGCAACAGTAGTAACTGATGTGTCACCATCATAGTCTATGATCACCATTGTCTGTTTTACTCAACACAAACACACAAGCAAGGCAGAATTCAGACCATTGTCGTCACAAATAATTTTAAAAAAATTAAACACTTAAATCTCTCCTGCTGCAGGACATTTGGGCACACCATCAGCTTTACACCACGACAGGAAAAATACAGAAGTAGCTTTACACCACTGCTGCCAAATGGTTCTCCACCATCAC
Source organism: Seriola aureovittata (assembly GCF_021018895.1). NCBI lineage: Eukaryota > Metazoa > Chordata > Actinopteri > Carangiformes > Carangidae > Seriola > Seriola aureovittata. The sequence goes on along the minus strand of NC_079364.1, from coordinate 19,763,009 downwards.
TGAAGCGCTGTTTGTTGTTAACAGAGCGAGCAGATCACAGCACAGGTAAGTTAAGCTCTTCAAAGAGCACATCACAGGATAAACATGAAAAATCTGCCGCCAAAGGAAGCTGGCCTCCGTTTATTTGGATTGATAATGAAGTGGAACAGTTTTTGAAGTGAACAACCAAGGTTAACCGACGCTGTGGAGTTGTGTCAAAATTTAAAATGCCAAAGTCATATTTTGACCGATACTTTGAACTGCACAGCCGTCATGTTCTGAAGTCTCTCCAGCAACAACAACTATTCCTGGCAGCACTGATACGACTGGCACAGAGTCTCTTAATCAACTGAGACATTCATGAATGTCTTAATCTTGCAATAAATGCCCTTAGTGTGGTGAAGCTCTGAACACATCATTGGCATGATATCACATTATATGTAGAACCTGTTAGCAAACAGTTGCCTAATCAACATTATCATCATGGAGTCATTGTGATTGGCAACGTGGAGAATTTTAGCATAATATTTACTCTCTTCTAGCTCTTTTTTTGGTCTCCTCCTCCATCCTGAAGGAAATATCTGTCTCTTTAGCTGCTAGATGCTCCACTGTGTTCACCAGTTAGTCGCCAACATTGTGTGTCTGCTGTTAGGTGCCGAGCGGTTTGTGTACAGTGGGTTTTTAGATCTTCTTCAATGAAAACGGCTGAAAGTTGTGGGCCAGACAGACAAACAATAAGTTTAAACTCAGTATAAAGGCCCAGAGGAGCTGCAGATTCTGGTGATAATTGTGTCGGTTCTTCAATTGTCACATTGTTTTCATATTGACACATTGTTATTATAAAATACTGATTATAGTCACTTTAAGTAAGAGTTTAATGCTAAAGTAAAACTCATCAGAAGTGTGTCAGTGTGGTTTGATCAGATCTGACTCACATCTCTATAACTGTCATTACATTTAGATTTAAATGTTGAACATTTCCAACTGAGCACAGTTCTACAAACCAGTGAGAGAAAACCTCCACAAATCCAGAAATCTTTCATGTGAAATGACCATAACTGCCCTGACTTCGACAGAAACAATAGTGTGTTCTTGTAGGCTCATTGGTCATAGTAAATAACCAATATGAATGGTAGAATTAAATCGCCTTAGCACACTGGACATTATGGGAAGGTGCCTGACGAGTCTGCCAATCTACAAATGTGAGAAAGTTAATGCTTTTGGATTCAAGTATTGAAAAGCTGACCAGGTCCCCAGCAGGTGCTTCAGCTTCCATTTGCTTAACCACCAAATTAGCTGCCACACAACCATCTAAGTAACTACTTCTGAGCCTTCAAGCATCTTGAATATCATTTAATAAAGTCACAATCTCGCTCCGCTGGTGACTGTTGCGCTGGTTACCCACATATTCCCTTATAATTCAAGGTGTGAAGCCTGCAGACTGAAGGAGCATTTTACTTTTCTCTTCTGTTAACGAGTGGAGTTTGTTCAGGCTGCTTGTGAATTTCAATGAGTGATCATTCTCCTGCCCCCAGACCCAGCATCCCCATGTGTTTGACAAAAGTTGGTAATGAGAGCCTCAGCTTTAGGCTGTGTTTGTGGCTGTTTGATGTACTCTGGGAGCAGGTGCACCGTGATGGCTCGGCACAGTTCTCTCATTATTTTGGACACGACTTGCTGTGATCATCTTAGTTCACTCGTGGTTCTTTCTACTCACACAGACCTTAAATCAGCTGTCTGTACTGTCTGCACTGCATTTGCATTGTAGCACATTTATAAAGCTAATACACACCTTTCTGTCGTGTCTTTTGTGGACAGGAATGTTCCTCTGTGTGAGTGACATAACCTTACCTTCCTCTGAACAAAGTCCATGATATTTTTGAAGTCCAGGTCATCATAGTAGTTCACTATGCCCCTTCGGATGTTCTTGTTCAGTAATTCCAGCGTCTATAAGGGGGAAAATAAACAGTTTTGGTGGCGTTAATGATAATGGAGGGCTGTCATGTGACCATGTTCCTTTTGTCAGCGACACAGCTGATCTACCATTAATGTGTCAGACAGGCAGCTCCGCTCTGGAGAGGAAATGCTGTAATTAGTCAAGGTGACTGATCCAATGAACTGGAATATTAAAATATGACAGTCTGACAGCTCACATCTGTCAGTCACAATCTGGTGCAGCAGGGTCACATTAGGTTAATGTATCAATCTATCCACTGTCTGAGAATAAATATTTGAAACTTAGAACTCCGCTATGTATACACTCATGGAGAGCTTTTCATTGAATGTTTTCATTAAGTGAGCCGTTCATTTATTCCACTAATTTCACTTCACTGCACTCTGTTTCTAATGTATTAGTTTTATTTATAGTTTAGGCTTTGGGCTTTTTTTCCCCTCATTCTTGTTCCCACTAATAATAATGAATTGAGACCGCTTCCCTCATGAGAGTCAGAGATTTAAGGGACTGAGCTTTTCATTTAATTTCTTTCCTTCGTTCTCAGAATATATCACGTCTTCACAGTGAATCTATAGGGGCAAGGCAGCCACGTTTAAACCACATTACAATGAGCAGATTTATAGACTTGGAGTTCATCTACTGAGGCATTTCCCTGCGAGAAAGATGAAACTGGACCATTATTAAAGAGCTCACTATTAGCTCACATGGCATTATCATCTTAAACATGGTGTTACTGGAAATGAGATAGCAAAGAAAAATCCATCTTTATAAAAATCTGCTTATACATCTGAAATGTTATTAATATGCACACATTTCTCATTCACTGCTATATTATTTAAATCTCAATGTAAATGAGATGACAGTAAAATAAAATAAAAAATGACATCAGTAGCTGGGACATTATTGTATTTAAAAAAAAACTGCCATTAATAACCTGGAATGAACAAACACAATGTGGATAATTTAGCTTTTCTTTTGTCAAACAGACACAAATATTAAAATGCATTACATGGCACTGTTAAAAAAGTTAATTGACAACAGGCCATTATTATGTTTAATGTCACAGTCATGTAAGTGAGATGATTGAAGAGCATTAAAAAGACACAAACCCAGAAACTCAAGCTGGTCCCCACAGAGCCACATTAAAACATTCATGAATGAGAGAGCGTTTTATCAAGAAAACTGATGCAATGAATATCTCAGTAGAGGACTGTCGGTATCATACCACTTTGCCTCTGGGAATCCCGGGCACATTAGCTGTAATCCTCCACCAATATCTGTTACATAAAACCTCAGTTCTCAAGGAGTGATTTTTGACCCAACAAATTCATTCATAATTTTGATTTTAACCACGAATTTCAACATGTTTTTCATTTTCAGTGTTATTCAGCACACTGTAGTAATTCCTACACCAACAGCAGCTCTCCTCCTAGTCTGGATGTAAATTCAAAGCCATGTCATGCAGGTGTGAGTAAGAGAGTTATGACAAGAAACCATTTCCTAATTCCACTCTAATAATCTACTTTGGACTGGGTTTACACTGGTTTGGCCACTATGTACATTTTGGCCACTACAGGCAAAAGCTTTAGGCAGTTTTATTCATATAGCTCATTCTCATTAGCATACAGTAAGCACAGTTTGTATTTTTCCAGTGTGCCAACAGTTAATTCGTGTTGTTCGCTATATATAATAAACATATTATACTGTATAAAAATGATCTAATAGTTTTGGTCAGAATTGTTAAGTATAAAACAGTGAGTTAAAGCACAGAACACTGTTTCCTTTACATTCAAACTTAAATCAACAAAGGTGGGAGTGTAAAGACTGTATTTGTTATAAATTAATTTTCATAACATTCACCAATGATGCGTTGAATTTTTGTACCATGGGTAAACATGGTCTGAGCCTCTGCTGTGGACACTGTAGGTTTCCAATCATCTCAGCATGGTTACCGTGTTGTTTACTTTGAGGATCCGATGGAGGTTCACCTAAACTGAAACAAGCTCCTGCCTCCTGCAGCTCCGCATCCTACAGCTTTCTGTTTCTGAAACCATTCCTGCTTTTCAATATTTAAACTGATCCTGTATGAAAAAAAAAAAAAACACCGAAAAATATCTCAATGCCTTTGATGACCAGAGACTTAACACCGTCACTAAACCTCATGATTAGGATTCACTCTCTGCAACTGCCTTCAAGTTCCTACCATGAAGGGCTTTTAATCTGAGGCAATAGCTAGAATTGTTTTGTGCACATTGATGGCAGATTAATCAGATACAAGTTCATTATAGCGCCAGTAGCAAATGAGAGGTTCAAGTCATGTTGTGCGATGGGGATTCACTGGGAGGTGGTCTAGACTCCATGGCTGGTTGCCTCAGTGGCAGAGAAAACACTGCATTTTGAATCATCCTCCTGCAGTGCATCACTGAACAACCACAGTGGTTACTACATTCAATTGAGTAATTTCAAACAGTGAAAATACCCAATTAATAATGTCCAGTCTTTACATGTCGCATTAAAGTTTTTCCTTCAGTCTTGTTTTTTCACAAAAAGTACTGTTCATGATCGCAAACAGAAGCCGCTTGCTGAGTCACCACGACATAAAAACAAGTGATCACACTGTGTTAGCATGCACAGGAACGTAACTGGATTTTATTGCAAGGAGGGAAATGAGATAAAAAACTGAAGCGCGAGACAAAAGGAGAAACAAAGAAAGGATGCGAGAGAAGGATTAGGAACGATGTATTAAAACTGAGAGACAGACAAAAGAAAGATTGATACAGCAACACGAAGAAGGGTCGGGGAAGCAGAACGTGACATCAACACACTGATATCACACAAATAATAATCCTATCTTCTTTTTGAACAGATTAATTCTGGTTATACTGTCGCAGTAGATTTCCTGACGAGAAATATGAGCAAATAAGGTTTGACTGTGATGTCAGTGAAGCCTCTGGATATTATAACACTTGCATGGTTTGGCTCATTATTTGTCAACAATACGCCAATTGGTGACTATCAGTTTTGAAAAATGAGAATCATAATGACATTAATATTTCCCACTTAATCATGCTATTGTTTTTATGTAATGGCCGGTCCATATCAGTTTACTGATGTATAAAGCTTTGTTTGTTCTCGTTCCTCCACTGTAAGAGGCACAGTATGGATACAGCATATCTGTCCTCTTTCCAGGTCTTCACGGTGGAGCGGCACCTGGAAGTTGCTTGGCTGAAGTATAGAGGGTCTCTTAAGATGAAGAGATTGTAAAGCCCCTTGATTTGTGATTTGTGATATTAAGCCATATAAATAAAACTGACTTGACTCAAAACCTCACTGACAAATGCTCTGAGGTGGGAGAGTCTAACAGATTATTGATCAGTACCTCGGACAGCTCACCTGGTTGCGGAACATCAGCGCTAAGATTCCTCCCAGCAGCTCCAGGAACAGACACGCTGCCAGGGTGTACATGAACTGTAATCAATCAGACAACAGAGAGAAGAGGCATTATATACTTACATATTTATCTTTATCTTTATAAGAATGTTTTTTTGGAGTTGCCTTACAATGAAGCAACATCTGAAGAACTGGCCATTGATACTAACTAAGTTATTATGGGACACAATTTTAGATAAGCACTATGTTATACTGCAACTATACACCCACCAAGAATTTTAATGGGAACACGTGTACACCTACTTGTTGGCCAGTGTGCTTTGTGCCAGGAGTTCAGTGCATAAAATCATACAGATTCAGATCAGGAGCTTCACTTAATGTTCACATCAAACATCAGAATGCGGAAAAAATGTGATCTCAGTGACTTTCTACTGTGGCGTGATTGTTGATGCCAGACAGGCTGGTTTGAGTATTTTTGAAACTGATGATAACCTGGAATTTTCACACATAACAGTCTCTAGCGTTATTACTCAGAATGGTGCGAAGAACAAAAAACATCCGGTGAGCGGCAGTTCTGTGGATGGAAAGAAAGGTTATAACTCAGATAACCACTGTTTACAAATGTGGTGAGCAGGAAAACATCTCAGAATGCACAACACGTTGAACCTTGAACCTTGGACCATGTCAGGTTCCACTCATTGTCAGCCAAGAACAGAGATCTGATTCTGCAGTGAGCACAGGCTCAACAAATCTGGACAGTTGAAGACTGGGAAAACGTAGCCTGGTCTGATGAATCTGGATTTCTGCTGAGGCTGCAGATGGTAGGGTCAGAATTTAACATCGACAGGATAGCATCAGTGGTGGTATACTGGTGTGAGGAATGTTTTCTTGGCGCACTTTGGGCCCTTTAATTCCAATCAATCATGGTTTGAATGGTTTATCTGAGTATTGTTGCTGACCATGTGCATCCCTTTATGACCACAATTTAACCATCTTCTAGTCACTGTTTTCAGCATGATAATGCAACATGTCACAAAGCAAGTTTCAAACTGGTTTCATGAACATGACAATGAGTTCACTGTACTGCAGTGGCGTCCCCCAGTCACCAGATCTGAATCCAGTAGAAAACCTTTGGGATGTGATAGAACAGGAGTTTGGCAGCAGGAATGTGAAAATGAAAAAACTGCAGAAATGAAGATTGGACCAGAATCTCAAAGGAATATCTCCAGCATCTTGTGGAATCAATGCCACAAAGAACTGAGGCAGCTTGAGAGCGAATGGAGACCCTACTGAGTATTAGTACGGCGTGTTTCTAATAAAGTGCTTTCCGAGTGTATGTTTATCTATATTTTTGGCAGGTTTTATAGTTTTTTCAAACTGATTCATTGGTACAAATCAAGGTGAAAGTCAACACACTGGTTTATAAGTAAAGCAGCTTTAAGACCAGAAATCACACAATGAATACACAGTGAAAGTATTGCTCTTATGGTGTGCCACTATAAAAACAAAACAGAAACAAAGAATAAATAGAACATTTACAGACTAAGGATCCTAGCAGGTACTTTATTGTTTAGAAAATACATTTTTTGGCTGTAAGGACAACACTCACCACTTTCAATAGAGTTAGATTATCCCTGAGTGAAGCCAAGACTCCGATGAATGAAACAATAAACATTATGATTCCCAGGAGGATCAGGATTATAGCTGGAGCCAAAAACACCCCCTCCAGTGTCTTGTAGCGTTGTCTCTCCACCTCAGCATATATGCCAATAGCCAGGATAAATCCACCAATTAACTGGAAACACAAAGGTGAAGTAGACAGCATGGGTCAGTCATCAGCTTGAACATAAGTGGAAACATGTAGTATTTCTGAATTCATATAATTTCAGTAGCTTTAAATATGACTAAAAGAAGAAAGCATGTGGTGGGCCAAAGACAAAGGCTCAAAACTGTCTCCACACATATACAATATAGACAAATGAAAAACAGATTATGAATAAAGAAGCATTGGCGGAGGACAGTCATGGTGTCACCAGGTTGCAAGATACAATGACAGAGGCAGATTCTGTAAACTAGTGTTGGTGTTTGGTCAAATCTAAATCCAGTATTAAATCAGCTTCTTCAATTAGAATAATTTTCACATCACTTACTGATTCTACCCAGCAAACTTAAATAACTAACACAGAACATTTATGTAGTACTTATGTAAATACTTATATGGCTACTGCACATATTATGAGTAATATATATAATGAACAAGAGATGTCGAATACTGGAAAACATGTTTATCTTGTTGCCTTACTGGAATAAATAATGCAATTATTTAAGTGTCATGTGAAGAATCCTGTATAGATGACCATATGTCATTACTCACTGGCAGTTGTGCCAGTTTTATTATTAATTCCATTATTGTAATGTTTTATAAAACCAAAATAAAGGCACTACACAACATGCAACAAGGTTGATACAAGCAGCAAGCATGGACACTGCATGGACATTGTATATGATCCAGTGAAAGTTTATGCTGGTAACAATAGACTTTAATGAGATGTGAACAGTTATAAGCAAGACTCAACGCCTACTCCCTCTGTTGTAGCACGCAGCCAACGAGGTATTTGTTTTGTTTGTCTTTATTTTACTTTGTTAAACTGTCATTCTAAAAGCCACACGCTGCGCTTGCTAATGTTTATGTTGAGCTAATATGATTATACTGTGTATTTTCATGGTACATTTGGTGAGAGATATACTCTCTCAGTAGCAAGAAAGCAACTTGTGTCTGCCTGTGCTTCAAGGGAATTATACTAATTATAACCTGCATTTTCATCAGACCGGAGTGGACTGCAGTAACAGACAATTCACTGCTGTTATTGTAAATGACAGCTTTCTTTAATTAGGTTCTCTGAGGCTCTTCAGTTGGGGATACAGTGAATCTGCTGGGAACAATGATGTCTAAAGTACACGCGCGTGCACACACACACTGACACACACACACACACACACCTCTCAGTTTTGGTGTCCTTCTCTCACTCAATTACTCCACCATAATTCAATAACTAATTCAGGCCTGACTATAGAATTTTGAAGAACTGTCAATGCTGTGAAGCAGATAATCTGTCTAGACTGTGAAAAGAAACACACATACACACTTCTCTCTATCACTGTCTTTGTGATTCTTTCTTTTTCAGTCCTTCAGTGTTCGGTTTTCATGCATCTAACCAGGTATTCTTCTATACAGACCTTCATTGATCAGGTTTCTAAAAGGCTGGGTTTAATCAGATGACAGGTGGGTACAGAGACTCTATCAGTGTATCACAGAATTACTGACTTGGCTCAGGACTTTCCTCCTGTGAGGCCACCGACTCAGACACTAAAATAATATCTCTGTAGCTCAGAAACTTAAAAGGGTCACTGGTTGACGCTTTATGTACACCATGAGAACAAGGCGCCATCATACACCCACTACATCAGTCTTCCGAAAATCAATTTATCAATATCACCACTGAAATGTCTTTTCTTCTGTTCAAATGGCATCACATTTTTTCATTTCAACAATTTAGAGGATCTGACAAGCCTCCAATTAAAGGGGCCAAATATAATTTGTCGCATGGCTTTTGTAGTGTTCAAATAGTAGTGTACACCGATCAACTGCCTGGTTTGTGTTTGTACGACAGAAATAGAAGTGGTCTCAACCAGTACGGTACAGCCATTAATGGATACTAATTGCAGGCTCTCTTCTCAAACATATGTAAACAGGTCAGTCACAAGAGACTCCTCCAAGGGTCCTTAAGAGGTCTGGGCTGCATGGTGAGACATTCAGTTTAAGGCCGCAACTAAAGACTGGAAGAATCCCTCCACTTCTAAGCAGCTGTACAGCACTAGCTACTAAGTGAAGAATATATCAAATCAATGCTCATTTACGTAGAAATTAAAGCTGTTAAATTGATGCTTCTTTAAAAGGTCAATTTCATTAACTTATAAGAAACCTTCTTGTAAACATAATAATTAAAGAGAATCAAGTTGTTTTTGTTTTTAGCTATAACATTATCGAGACATGAAGATGGTTTTGGTTGTTTATGCTAAGTTTCTGAGGTACGACATTTTGATGCTACAAAGGATGTGAGTGGAATAAATGGTAGAAAATAAACTCTCAAAAAATAACATCAATAGCAACAAGCACTTCCAGAGACAATGTCCCAGGTACAATAATTTAAAGACCCCACGGTTCATAGTTTTCATTGGAATCACTTTCAACAGAAGAATTGCTAGTTTGCATGATCTTTGCACCTCAACATCTTTTCAAACAAACATCTCAATAGATCTCAACAGACAGTAACACTCAGACACTAATATTTAATATTTACAAACAAACCTTTTGTTTATTGTTTATTAAAAAACGCAAAATGTCACAGAGACAAATACAGCCCCTGTAGCTAAATGACACTATATTGTCAGTTAATGAAGCAAAAAGTGATTTTTCTCTGAAGACCTAAAACTCAAAATTACACTTACTTGCAATTATTTCCAGGACTGGGAAATCAGGTAGTAAATGAACCACACATTTTAAAAAGCAAAAAATTATATTCAAGTCCTATCAGAGACTAAAGGAAAAGGTAATATAATCTGGAAACAACTAAATAGTTTGATAAAACTGAAGGCCAGTGTTACCCACAAACATGAATTTACAAATGGGGAAGACATCATCTTTCATCATGTACAAGTTGCTAACAGATTTAATGATTTCTTCATTCAGTCTGTCTAAGAAAACTCCCCTCATATCACTTGCGATTGGGGAAGTTGACCCATCAGTTGTCTGGAAATCTTAACGATCTAAATACCACATCCTCAAAGGATAAAGGCCTACATAACCTAGATACGGTATTTCTTCAGCATTCTGGTTCAGCGCTTTATTCATCTTATTAATTAATTCCATCAAAACGGGGCTATTCCCGCATGGATGAAAAAATGCTTTGGTAATGCCCATTTTAAAATCCGGGGACGCTGAAGAGATTAGCAACTACAGACCAATTAGTCTTCTTCCAGTCCTGTCTGGAGAAGACTGTCTCAGAACAACTGCTCCATTACTTGCAGACAAACCATAATTTGCACCCTTTACATTTGAGCCTCAGACATAACCATTCCACAGAGTCGGCCACTTGTTTACTATTAGAAAATATAAGACAGTGACTTGATAAAGGAAATGTAGTTAGGTGCAGTGTTCATAGATTTAAAAAGAGGCATTTCATACCATAAATCACAACACAAAACTCTCAATGTGTAATTTGTCACAACGGTCACGGTCATGGTTTGACTCTTATTTAAAAGGTCATGAACAGTGTGTAGAGACTGATAACATCAAGTCTGTTTTTTACTAAACTGAAACAGGAAGCCACCAAGGAACAGACTTAACTCATGATTTACTCTGATTTTCTGTAGCTGAGTTACTACTAAATGTGTTGTAAATTAGCATCTACAATAAACACTATGATACTTGCACTGGATAATATTATATTATATTATTGAATCTGTCCCTGTCAAATAATAATAATAATAATAATAATTATTAAGACACAGACAAAGCACAATCACTTTGAAGCTCAATTGATGACTGATGAAAGTTTCCACTGAAACAATGCAGTTACTGGCAACAAAAATATATAAGCCAGCACTAATATGCTAAAATGCAAGAATACATTTACATACAACTTCACTGTAATCGGTGTTACTACTGTTATTGTTGATCGTGACACAGACTAAAGAGCTACAATGTTCTACGAGCAAATCTAAAATCAAGAAGGCAACTTGCATAGATTCAAGATTCAATTACTGGCAAATTGCACAAGGGCACATGCAGGTCTGCATCAATTATTTTGTTGTCCTTTATGTATGTACCCAACCTTTATGTAAGGGTCAAGTGAGTGTGCTTCCTTGCAATGTTCTGCAACACATGTACATTTTACATTTACCTGTAGGCTGCCAAACACAATAAACACAATACAGTTTTTCACTAAAACTGGAGCTTCTGCTGCACAAGGAACCAGAAGAAGACACCCTGTATTTAAAAAAAAAAAAAAAAAAAAAAAATTACTTTTTAAAACTTCAGGTTTGTTTTTGTAGCAAAGGCCAGCCAATTTCACGAGACACAGCTATTGAACCATTTTAAACAATTTTCAGTGGTTTTACAGTTGATTACATTTTTGTTTGTTTTCACACTACACACTTGCTGAGTTGGTTATTACCCCACACCAGCAGTCAGTCAACAGAAAAACTGTTAAAAGGTGGGGCAACCTTTTTGATTCAGAGTCTCAAAACACACACACACACAAACACACACACACGCACACACACACACACACACACACACACACACACGCACGTACACTCACAGCATGTTGCTACTGAATACTGCTCATTCTTTGACAAATTTTTTGCTAATTGCTGTCAGCCTCCCCACAATCTATCTCCAGCCTTTCCAAATTAAGATGGACAACATGTCAGGGAAGAGGAGGAAGCAAAGGAAGGAGGGAAAGAAGGAAAATGAGAACTCATCGGTGCGTTCTGAAGGTCCGAGCAATGTTTATACTCCACCGTGATGTCTTCTCCTTACATGTCCCTGCTTGCTGTCTGTTATGGTATTTTGCTGCTGGCTGGTCACCCACCCCGAAACTCACTTCCATTCAGCTGACAGCATTTTAAACAGAGCAACTTTAAATTTGTGCCAACAATAAAATGTCAACATTCAGGAGTGATATATCTGTACAAAGAGTCTTGTTGGTTTGTGAATCACTCATGGTTCATGTAAACAAATCTTAACTAAAATAGCTGTGATAATATAATAGCACAGGCAGTACTGTGTTTATCCTCATGCACTTAGCAGCAGATGACTTAGTGAAAATATCAGGGCATTAGACCAAGGTTAAGTTGGATTATAAAATCTATTACACTCTGCTAAAACAACTTAACGGTCCTATCAGTGCACTTGACTAACTGCTCTATGGGGGCATACACGGCTGAAACTCAAATGTAGCTTTGAAACCAGGATAAGCTGCAGACAGACGTTTAAAAAAACAATTCATAAATTCAGTGGTCAAAAGTCAAAGAATGACATTAAGCTGGTAAGTCCCAAAGTGTGAAGGTGTTTCCGTGTGTTATCTGTATGAACCAGTGTTAAATAAACCTTCACTGGGTAAATACAAGTTAAGAAAGGCAGATAACCTCATGCAGCAGACTGGAGTGAAGAGAACAAGACGTTCAGAGCTGGGATCACAGTTAGGATGGTTATCTTAAAAAAAACCAACTTCTGTTGTTTTAGAATTACTCTGAGATTAAACTGACAAGAATAAACAGATTATTACAGATAACAATCATAACTGACAACTGACAGAAAAATTCTTTTACATACCTCCAATGATGTCCCAGTAATTAAAATAATAACCTCTGCCTAGCAAATGCTCTGTTTGCATTATGTCTCTACTGTTGTGGAATAACAATTTACCTCAGAGCGGCTTCCAAAGACTGTAAAACACGCCTGCGGTATTCTCGCCCACATGTTTTGGTTTTGGTTTTAGTCTTTGTCAACCGGAACATCTTTGATCACACACAATAAAGCTAAATCACATTAAGCTATTGTCCTTTCATGACTTAAATCATTTTCCACAGTGAGCACAAAATAACTCACCATCTCCTGTGCATTGTTCCTGCAACATATGCTACTTTGCTTGGCTGTTGACAGCCTCAGCAGCTGATCTCCACTACACGGATATCCTGTCCTCTGGGACACAGAGTCAATGTGAAGAACAAGTCATTGAAAAAAAACTGAAAACAAGACAGCTGAGCCAATAATATTCTTCAATAATCTTTTAAATGTTTAAAAGACCAGTTAAGATATGAGAAAGCAAAGGTCTGAGGTCATAAATACGCCACGGAAATTTGTTTGGGCAACTTCCTAATAAATCACTATGAGAATACTTGGCCAATGCTTCTCTGCAATGCTGCCTGTTGTTGTATCATAGTCCATAGTTGTATCAGCATTTGTTGTTTCCATCATGACAAGAAATGTGGAAGTGTCACTGAGAGCACCATGCAGCCAGCTAAAAATAAGTCCCACACACCTGCTTCATGAAACATTTTGGCAGGATCTCTGTTGGGGCCCGTTATAATACACCAACACCACTTTTAGCACTCAGTGTGCGACCATTTTCCTACAGGATGTGACAATATGACCTAAACAACTCCTTGTTCTCGACAGTATCATCCCGCACCACATTCCTCAGGAACAGTGTGCTATGAGAATACCTCTTTAATACGACTGAATCAACAAGCTGTCGCAGCAAAGTAAATATAACTTCTTAATCTGTTTCACCGCTTTCTATCAAGGCAGCATTCATTCTACATAATACACCCATTACCGACTCCTTCACCTCTCTCTGCCACACTATCCCTCCCTCTCTCTCTCTCTCTCTCTCTCTCTGTAAATAAGCATTTCAGAAAAAGTGATTTTCTTCGTGCACCAAGTGTCGTCTCAATCAGCCATCTGTCTGCACAAATATACAATCTGTCATGTTGTCTATGAGAGGGAGTGGTTGTGGGGTTTGGCTAGGCTGCATAAAATCTTTATTCTTAAAAACACTGACATAATGTAAGCCATCAGAACAACTTGTTTTAGTGAGATCAAAGTTGTTTCAAGGCAGAAAAATAAAGTGAAATTATTATCATTAAGGCCTCCCATCCTTGTTTTGACAAATCACTGCATCTTCAGAACAAATTAAAGCACATTGGACAAAGTCCATTGCAGTTGAATATATGATTCGTAGAATCAATAAGTACATAGGTAGGACAAAAAGTCTCGACTGAAAACACTGTCTTAGAGATAAAATGTAGCCTCTTATTGCTGTGTAGGTGTTTGTATTTCTGTCACGCAGACTCCTAATTTCTCCTTGAAGAAAGACACAGCATAATTATCCTAACTGTGGCTTCTGTGGCCTTTCATGGTCCTCGGCCCCTGTACATCTGCCCACTGTCCCTGTGAGTAATCTAGGCATGCGGAGGCAGCACAAAGCCATCAGTTACCCTCCCTGAGCTGTTTGATCAGCAGATCCATTCATATTCTTAGTGACCTTGTTCTGTTCATATACAGTATATTTCTATCAGCAGTTATTGACAACTATTGACAACAAATTAATGGTTTGAACAATTAGGCCAGGCTTTCAGTAACTTATTTACAAAACAGTGGCACTTGAATCATGCATTATTATCATTTCACGTGTGTGAGAGACTCCTATTCTGTCTGATCTAAAAGACACAGTAATGAGTCCCGAATCAGATGATGGGTCTTTTTTTGGCAGCTCTTTCATTTTCATTAAAAATTACATCAAGCACCTGTAGACTGTGGCTTCAACTATTCTAGAGCAAGTGGATGAGCTAAGACGACAGTGCAGGTCCATCAAATGATGGATGTACTGTTTATTACCAGGGACAAGGAGCTGTCTGCCGATAGTAATTGTCTTGCATTTATACTTAGTCCTATCTATTTGAATTTTAGTGTTGCCTCCCTTGTTTAAATTGCACTCAACTACACACTACTTCCACTCTAGTATGTTAATGTTGTTTGTCTACTTCTGTATTAAATTAAATATATTCTCAGAAATATCTTTGAAAACTTTACAAAGATATGCTAATACCTAACTCTAGGCTACCACACACGAAGAATTATATTTGTAAGTAGCCTAAAAGGATGAACCATTACTTGACCAACTTTGTCATTTCAAGCAGTAAAATGCTGTCCCTTTATTTCATTTTCATTTCCTGAAATCACTTTGCTGGTCTGTCAGGTGGTGGCCCACACATGACTCGGGTACAGTTTAGGGTTTCTCTTATAGCCTGAATCTGTTGATCCTCTTTCTTCCTTTTATCTTTTCTCTCCTCTCTCTGTGTATTTATACAGTGTCTATATGAGTCAGATAAGAGTAGGGTAAAGGTGCACAGAGGAGGGTGTGGCTACCTTGGAGCAGGCAGACGGTTATGTTGTATGATTCAACCTTGCAAAATAACATTACAGCAACAGGTACAACACCTGTCGCTTCAAAGCTGTGGAGCACAAAACTCAAAGCTGTAATTTCAAAAGGAGACAAAGTCTTGTCTCGATCTTTCCCTTGCCACACCAAGGTCTACTCGTATTTTTTCCTATGGAGCTAAACAGCACAAGCTGTCCCAGCTGAAACACACACACCCTGTCTGTCTCACCTCCTCCAGCCGGGATCTGTCCCAACAAAGCGAACGCTCCTCTTTAACAAAAGATAACCATGGCAGTACTCACCCACCAGCTGATGGCATAGGAGAACAGGAGGAACTTGAGACAAATGTAGGAAAACCTGTGACAGTATCGGATCTCGTTGTTGTTGGACATCGTGTCTGCCTGAGGGACAGTTAACTTCCGCGGCTTACTGCGCTGCTGTTGACAGCACACTTCCGCGTTGTCTTCGTCACCACACCTGTAAGCGTGAAGCAGGGATGGAAGGACGGATGAATGGGTGGATGGATGGGAGATCAATGGGCTGAGATGAACTGGGAAAATGGGAGGGACGGGGAGATTTACATTATAACAGTTTTTATGTTTATTGAGAGTTGTTTTTTTAATGAATGATGCCTTCTGTGAAATACAATTGTTTTAGACCGCTGAACCTCAAAATGGATTTCAATACCTATAACCTCCTCTGCTAGGGCGCGTGTCCAAGAATGATTGGCTCATTATATTTCCGCTTCTTTTCCTTTATTTAACCAGGTAAAAGCCTCATTGAGATCAGGTTATAACCCCAAAAACAGTGCTCCTACACACACACACTAATACTCACCCCCCTTCTTTTTTTGACCACTGGTAAATTTGAATTGTGCAACCAGATACCAATTGTCATGTGTTTCCATGAAGTATTAATCATCTACTAATAACAGACATGTATGAGCCTCAGATGGACATGGTGGAGTATAGTATAATCACACAGAAACAGGATTAGTATTACACACTTTCAATAATTTATTTCTGCTTTTTTAAGCATGATTTGATACAGTTTTCAAATACAGCTATTAGTAGCACAGATTTTTAATGGATTAAACAGTCATTTAAAACCATACACAGTCTTTGCTCAAACATGTCATTTTGCCCCCTAGTGGTGAAGTGAAATAGAGAGACACACAGAATGGGACACTACTATTGTGTTGTGTCTCAAACAAGTAAACAGCCAATGAATCCCTCAGATAAACTTGCCCACAACTTTTGATGCATCTTTGTTAAAGCGACACACACTCACCACCACCTCTGTGACTGGCAAATCAAACAAACCACACACTGGATCAATAAAACATATGCAAGCACATTCCGTACACATCATCATTAAAACATTGTAATGTTTGTTGCTAATTGATAGGTGATAACTTGATCTGAATTTAGTGCAAAGTGAAAGCTCATGAATCTAAAATGTTGGTGCATGGTATTTTTGAAAGGGTTTTATATAATATGGCTGCTGTTGAGTTAAATTCTCTGAAGCTCGGATTCAAACCCAGAGCATGCAAAGTACTGATGACTACACAGCCAAGGACCACACAGACATTTTACACCCAAACGAGAGGCAGCATCACCAACGATTTCCCTTAGTGTATGCAGTGTCTGTATCGGCTCTAGTTGATCCTTATCAGCAGCCGAGAAAATTGTCTGAGTGGCTGTTCAGTCAAGTGAATCACTACTTCTTTCATCCGGTTAGTGCGGTGATTCCTTATTTGTCCCCTCCATCTTTTCTTATCTTTTTCAACAGGCAAAAGACCTTGGCATGACACCAAAGTCAAGTAAAGCAAATCAGACATATTCTTAATTTGTATCCCAAGAATAAAACAAGGCTGTTATATCAGATTCTCTTTAGCAAAAAATATATATTGTTTTTGTTTGTCCTTCAGTGATGTTTTGCAAAATGTTCTTGTGTGTCAGTGTAGTCCTTGTGGTGTGTTCAGGTGCAGCTTTTAACAGAAGACACAAGGAAATGTGAGTTGATGCAGCCGTTTGTCTTTGTTGGTGCTAGTCATGGGTAGACAGGACATGTCATCCCTTCCTCATCAAGCCTCAGATAGTCACCATGGTAACTCCTTCACCCACAACGCCCCGGGCTTCAGATTCACTCAGGAGACCACACTTATTGAATACAGTTACACCAGCTGTGTTGAAACTTTTCATTCCCCTGCCTGAAACCTTCAACACGCCCTGCAGCAGGCCCTGCAGGCCAGTAAGGATCAGTGGGCATGTGAAAGTACACACATGCACTGCATACTGTACACATGCAACAAAAAAATAGAGAGAGTCCAGATGAATGAGATCAGACTCTACGGCTATCTGTTCTTTTTTCTGTGCAAACACATGCAAACACATACAGTTGATTTCCTCTGAGAGGGAGGGAGACTCACACAGAGGGAGGAGAAACACAAAAAGAGCATAAATGTGAGGATAACAGCAAACAAAGTGGTAGGGGGGTGAGAGTAAAAGCAACGCAAAGCACGAAGAAAGATAAAACAGGAGGAAAGAGAGGCATAGAAGCTATTACTGAACCGCACTGAACTGTGGAGATGTGAAATGCCGACATTGTGAAAGCGCAGTAAGTGTATGCGTCCTAGTGGCACCTTATGGTTAGTGATAAGTGATAGGATAAAAAGTACATATTTACTCTGTATCAAACACACATAGACACAGTGCATGTGTTTCACACCAGGCCAACAATTGCCCCCTCCACAACACACATACTGTACACAACACCAGAGCACACAGACACCTGTGGACTTAACTTACACACACATATTTTAATACTTTTATTTATGTTTATATTCTTAAAGCAGCAGCACATAAACACTGACTCATTCAGTCTCTGGGGGAAACATTTAAGTGTCTTGTCATGTTTCAGATGCCACAGCTCTAACTAACAGCACAGACAGCAGCAGCTTCTCTAATTATGCGACTGCCAATCTGCAAACACAGCCCTGTAGTTTGCAAGTGTTTCAGCTTTTTTGATCAATCTCCTCATTTTCAACCCTGCAATCACTTCAACTCAGATAAATTCTCATCCCGGAGGAAACACTGCAATTAATTTAGATATCAAGCCATTCAATGGAACACCTCTTCGCTTTTTCACAGCAACAGAGCTCATTAAATGAGAGTGTGATCAACAGAAACATAATGATGAATAATGTCATGTGCTGATTGTGCCGAGCTAAGAGGAACAAAAAGAAAAAAAATATCAAGCACAACCTCAAAAACAGAGGTCTTGTCGGCTGGAGCAGGCAGGAGGATAATCTCACTCGATCCTGGATGATTGCAGATGATGATTACAATGACGATGATTGTGGATTACCGAACCTACAACATACTGGAGGCATGTAGGTTGAACACCACCATCACCACAAGAATGGACCCAAAGAGTTTTTAGCGTAAAAACAAACAAAGAAACAAAAGGTTATGTAGTATAAATGGAATTGATTATAAACTCTAATGAAGAAGCATCTTACTGAGGGAGTGAGTCTGTATTTATTGTGCTTACATCCACATATAATGAAAATATATGAATAGTGAAATCTCCTCTCTATCCGTTCTCAAATCATGCAAAGACACAGAGGTCTAACCCTGTACATGTTGCGCATCAGCCCTCTCTGTGTGTCTCCTGTGTGCTGTGACAAACAGACAAGGAGGAAAACAGATAATGGCTAGTTTAAAGGCAATTTCACTTGAAACCACCACAAAACTGATTCAGATTTCAAGGGAGCTGGGAGCTGATGGCTGCAGAAATTACAGGTATAGCAGTGGAGGTCTCATCACCTTTCTCTCCTCATGTCGCTAATTTAGTCTCTATTCCACTCATATTGTATTCATTTGCCTCTTGTTTTAGATTGGAGTCATAACACACAATGGATCCCATTCTCACCTCTTTCTCTTTCAAGATTTTCTGGTTCATTAACAGCTGCTTTTGCAACATTTTACAGCTGAAAATCAGAGCGAGAACAGGAGCTAAATTTGATTCTTTCTTTCCTTCTCTGTCTCTCTTTCTCTTTCTCTCTCTCTCTCTCTCGCTCCAGCTCCACGCGCACAGTCGCGTGCCTGCTTGTCTGTGCGCCTCAGTCACTCTCAGCAGCTTGTGCAGTGATAAGCAACTTACACATTGTAGGAAAGAGACAGAGTGCCTGTATATGCGTGTATGTGTGTGTGTGTGTGTGTGTGTGTGTGTGTGTGTGTCTATGTGTGTGAGGGAGATAGAGAGAGAGGCGCACATCAAGATGTCTTTGTGGATTATTGGATGGACCTGGTTGTCCATTACGCAGAAGGAGTCTAATCTTCTCACAGGAATAGCGATGGATTGGGCAAACGGATGTTAAAAACTGACCTCTCAACAGCGTAGATAGAGAGGTAAGAAAGATGAAAGTAATAATCTGACAGATATATTGTCTTATTTTTGAGGAGAACATCCCCGGGGTCGTCCAATGCATGAATTTATCACTGCTGTTGCGCTTCTGCAGCCAAATTACCCTGTTATTGTGAGTGTATGTGCCAAATGCCTGGATTATGTACATGTTAGCTCATGAATTCATTTCGCTTTAGTAATAGTTGTTAAAGTCTTTTTTTTCAATCAAATGTGCATAAAAACTAAGTGCGCTCAGCTTTATTTAACGCACAAGGACAATGTTCATTAAAACTAACATATGCTACCGTAAGATTAGGCTATCAGGAGACTGTGAAACTTGCCACCAGAGTGATATGATGCATGATTATTAACTCGACTCTGCTGATGCTCAGCAAACCAAATGCCTTCACAGCGAAACTGAGTAATTAACATGACTAACTCAAATCTGAAATGTATAGTCGTTTTAAAACCTTAAATGAAAATAAATATTAAAGCAACTCTAGTAAAGGTAACGCAGCTCAAAAAGAAAAATGCATTTTAATCTTATAAAGTACAGCTAACATGGTCTAGTTGATGGGTAAATATGTTTTATTATTATTATAGCCTGTAAATATGTTTTATTATTATTCTAGCCTACTTTAAATACATGAAATATGTTTTATTGTTTGCCACAGAAAAACACACACCACATAGACATCTTTACCCATTTATAAGCCTCCTTCAAGAGAATATAACCAGTCTATACCTCCTTCAGTCTCATTACGCATGGCGCACAACACACCGACAGTTATACATAAAGTTTCTGTCACCAGGTAAACTGGGAGAAAATATGGACGCAGAGAGTCTTATTCAACACGTTGAACGAGACATGGAGGCCACTTCATTGCCCTTATCTGTGACCGCCGACTGGCTGGAGGACGGAAACGAGACGACTGGGAATCAGTTCCAGCAGCCCGACTGGCAGGTGGGAGGATTAGAAATGAAACTGGTGGATGTCAGCGACAGCTCTTTCTCACTGGGAGCGTTACATCCAGCAGAGCCAGCAAGCATTTAGAGGAAAGTCTGATCAAAGACTAGAAAGAACGAGACTCTGGGCCTAAAGTTCTGTAAAAGCTCTGTTCTTAACAAAAAAAGTACGTTTTTAGAAATCAGATGTTTGACAAATGTAGTCTTAGTGAAATAGAAATAGTACTGAATATGTCTAAAAATGTAACTGTCTTGTGATCTAGCTGTGATATTACTAATTAGACACTCAAGGAAAGTGTTGAAATAAATACGATTAGAATTGAATAAAAGTTTTGCGTTAATATTTGAATGGGCAGCGTCTTTGTCTAATGCACTCTTCAAACCCTTTTCACAATTACTTGCAGACTGAGGCCTATTTGTCTTGAAGAGAAAACCAGTGATTTCAAATCCGAAAATGAAGTCTTTTCGGAGATAGTATTTTCTGTTTAATTCAGTATCATTCTCTCCTCTCCTCTCAGGTGGCTCTGTGGGCTATAGCGTACTCCCTCATCATCCTGGTGTCCATCACTGGGAATGTCACAGTGATCTGGATTATCCTCGCTCACAGACGCATGAGGACTGTAACCAACTACTTCATTGTCAACCTGGCCTTCTCTGACGTTTCCATGGCAACATTCAACACTCTTTTCAACTTTGTGTATGCGCTTCACAACGACTGGTACTTTGGCCTGGGCTACTGCCGATTTCAGAACTTCTTCCCCATCACCGCAATGTTTTCATCGATATACTCGATGGCTGCCATCGCAGTGGACAGGTAAGAACAGCTCTCCTGTGCAGAGACCCTATTAGGTCTAACTTGAACCATTTAATGTGTTTCTATTACATTACAGTTAAGCAGGTGCTCTCCTCCAAAATGCCGTTAACATGGACAAGTCAGTGCCTGCGAGACTGTTTTGAACCAGCAATTAGACACTGATGGAATGAGTGATCCTCAACTCCGACAATCCACCATTTAGGAGATGCATTATGCAAACAGTCAAAAAGGGATGGATGACCAGTTCCTGAAACAGTCAACTCAGCAGCACAGAAACCATGTTGTATTAGCGAATAGCCCACTTAACTGCTACTATCTGTGATATATTAATTTTTCTTTCTTTACGGATTATAATTATAACTGTAAATGTGGTTAACAAACTGGTTGATGAATACTAAATATCCTGAAAACGACATGTCATCCCACATACACCAATCAGCCACAACATTAAAACCAGTCACTTGTTTTAAAGTTGTGGCTGATCGGTCTATTTTGGTTTTTACTGGCAGACCAGAAGTTACCCCTGACTGGGTTTGTCTTTAGAGATTAAACAGCAACTTCTTATGAAATAAACAGTTGTTCAGACACATGAACATCACTTAATAACATCATCATTGGCAGAAACTGTTCACCCAATACAGATGAAAACACTGCATGAAGGAGATATGGGTCAACAGGCAGCAGAGACACAGATGTCATTAATGCTTACTGGAACATGAATGGCCAGTCTGTTCTTACTATAAAACTGTGCTTCACACAGGATATGTTTAGTCACTACTTTATTAGGTAAACTTGTACAATCCAATGCAATAAAATTAAAACAACAGTGCTATAATGAATATTATATGAAACCTGTGATCATTTTTGAGGCTGTGGTTAGTGGTGGTGTTGCATTAGACTGCGGGTGTTGCCGATGTTTTGCCCACCCCCATTTACATACACAGGAGGGGACTGAATGTTAATACATTTCAGTCCTGTACACCAGTAATTATAGCCTCAAAAATGACCACAGAGTTGACACCACTCCTCTCTCTGGCACAAACTGAACATGAACTTCATAGTGCTGTTGTATGAGACTGCATTTCATAGCACAGGTGCAGCTACTAAACTTGTAACTGTACACTGCAATGCAATTGTTCCAGAGGAGAGTTTCATGCAGCATTTCATTATTCTCTCATATTTGTACATGACATATATGATGCATGGCTCTCTGTGGCTCAGGACAGGTGTAGTGATGAATGAGTCATATGCAGGGATCAGATCAGGTATAAAATCTGCTTATAAATCCATAATTCCTCCTCATTAACTTCCACTTTGTTGAAACATCAGTTAAAGTGACTGTATTCAAGGCACTTCTTTCGTGTAATCACCTGCAGCAGCAAATGGAAAACCAATGACACATTAAACAGATAAGCTGTGAAACACAATCTACATTCATAAACTGGCACAAGGTGTGTGGCTACTTCCACACTGCGGCAACAACTCTCAGAGCACTTTTTTGTCCTGGACAGGACTGACGTAACATGTGCCTATCAAAACAGGTTAAAGAGCGAGGCTAGAGGAAGTAAAATGAAAATGAGAAGTGAGAGTTAAGGTTAATGCAAGTAAAAGACCTGAGAGGGGTCATTGTTTTACACAACAGAGCCACAATAACTGATTACATAATATCATGTTCTCCTGTCTTATTTACAGTTTGTTTGTTTAATTTATTATTTATTATTTCTGCTTATGTTTTAGGGTTTAGATGACAAGTTTAAAGATTTTTTTTCTCAATTGTTCTAATAGCAGAATGCTATAAGAAATTATTTTTTAAATTTCATCTTTAATGCAAATCATTTTGATGCAAATCATTTTATGCAAGATCCCACTCTCAGTCCTGAATAATTTAGATTAAATATTCATAGCCATAGCTGATTCATTTAACTATTATGGCGGCAATACTGAGTAATGTTGCTAAATGACTTACTTTTTTGTATAAGATTCACAATGGGTTACCATGGCCACTGGGATTATTGGTATTCAATATTTTTATTTCACCTTTATTAGTATTATTCTACCCTCTCAATGACAAGCTGCCATCAGTGAACTATTCTCAAGGTGATACAGCAGGAGGCACTGTTTCTTTTTAATGTAGGTTTCACCTCATTGAGCATAAAGACTCTTGTTCTTGCACAACAGATATGCAAATACTTACAGTAGACTAGCTATTATCCTTGGTCATTTATATTTCATTTAAATTACATGTAAATGGCCAGTGAGTCTCTGCAGTTACTTGATTATTCAGTCTTTCCCTCTTCTCTCTTTCCCTCAATTACTCTACGCTCTGTCAGTACACTGCATTCTGTTCCTATCATACAGACATGTAGGGAGGAATAAAATATTGCGATTATAACTTTGGAAGATGGCCAGGATATAACCACAGACAGATAGAGACAAGCATACAGACAAATAAATAGTAAATAAATATTCCTCATGTTGATACAAATCCAGATCTATAAATGAATACGCCTCTGCCTTTTGTTCATACGACTATTAAAGTCCCTTGAGATAAAACCAAGATAATTCTGAATACCACACAAAATATGGTTCACAAAAGAGCTGTGGTATTTTTTTGCAGAATGGTTTCTTTCTGTGGAGTAGACCTATTTCATTGTGCTGATCCTCTACTCTAAGAATCAATGTAGTCATTTCATGAACATTTCACAGAGCAAAATATGAGGCTTGTGCTCATGTGAAAGTACTAAATGAATTAAAGGTGAATGGGCGTTCATACATCAGTAGTGGTTTGAATTGAATGATATTTCAAATGTAAAGCTTATTAGGCTGAGAATAACCTGTTCAGGATGATAGCTCATATACTGCATTTTTCTCCTTTCAAAATTTAATTTCATATAAATTCTTATGTTTAATTAAAAAAACAAACAAAAAAAACAGCATGAACTTTTAAATTACTTTGAGTGAAGAGATTTTTTATTGTTATTTCACATCTGATGGTGTCATGAATGACAGGGTATATTTTTATGAGTGAAAACAGAACTCAACATTTAAAAAATGTTAAAAATGCACAGATGTGCCACAAGGGTTAAAGGGGGTAAAGGGTTAGAGTCACAGAGAGTTAAACATCAGAATTCTGACTGTGTATCTTTGGGTCAAGATACACACATATAGCCTACATGACTAAACCTTTTCTTCCTTTTTCAGGTACATGGCCATCATCCACCCTCTGAAGCCCCGCCTGTCCTCCACCTCTACAAAGGTTGTGATTGCTGTGATTTGGATTGTAGCCATTTCATTGGCTTTCCCTCAGTGCTACTACAGCGTGACAAGATTTTATTACCCCAGAACTGTGTGCATGGTCGACTGGCCTGATGATTATGGAGGAAAACATCAACTAAGGTGAAAGAACAACATTTATTTAAAAAAAAAACATGGATATAAAGAGAGACAGTGACATTTACAAAAAGGCAGATCAATAATATAAAACAACAGGTTGTTAATTTTTTTGTGCACACATGAGCATACACTTGCACATACGTACATATATACATTTTGTAAGTTATCACATACTGTCTCCGTGACGTTATACATTTTAGAAAAGGCATACTTACTGTAAAAGTCTTCATAACATGACACCAGTGACTTGCAGATCAGTATACAGCAAATTCTGTGAGCCTACATGTACATGAAGGATATATATATTTGGATGGTTCATGTCCTCTAGTTTCCAAAAGTCTGCATCAAAATCTATTTATTAATGACTTATTAACATTTGTAATTGCAGACTTAAAAGCTCTCAAGGTATGTGGTATCATTAGAAAATCAAATCACTAAGGACAAGTCCCTTGTCTGAATCTAATGTTCGTTATATTTTCTTTTTCAAATCTCCAGGAGTCACCAGCCTCTCTCTCACTTTCTCTTTTTGTGTGTAGTTACCAGTTTGCGGTGATATTGCTGATCTACTTGCTCCCTCTGCTGGTGATGCTGGTGACCTACAGTCTGGTCGGACAGTCGCTGTGGGGTGGACATATCCCCGGAGAGGCGACAGACCATTACCACAGCCAGATAACAGCCAAGAGAAAGGTCACACACCCTTCTACTTTTCTGGCGTCATAAACTACAACTCTGGACTCTAAAAGTTTCTGCATTATCAGAATACTCAGACAAGATGGGCTAAATTTTGCTGATCTGAACTGAGCTACGTGATATTAAATGTGACTAAATTAAATAGAAAATACAATTGTAACATGGACTTGTACTGCATATTGTTTGTCTGTGATTTCCCATAGGTAGTGAAGATGATGGTTGTCGTGGTGGTGACCTTTGCCCTCTGCTGGCTGCCCTACCACATCTACTTCATATTGGGATCGTTTAACAGAGACATTTATAAACAACATTACATCCAGCAGGTTAGCAGCTGCCTCTCTGCCTGTTATTTATTCCTTTTGGCCTGGATTATCTATTTATTGGGCATCATGTTTCCTTTCCTTGTCAGGTGTACCTGGCCATATTCTGGTTGGCGATGAGTTCGACCATGTACAATCCCATCATCTACTGCTGTCTAAACCAAAGGTAAACAACATCCTGACCTCCACAAGTTTCTGTTTCCCAAAACATGAAGCAGAAAACCACCTCTCCCTTCTTTCTGCAGGTTTCGTGCTGGTTTCCGTCATGCATTTGCTTGGTGTCCCTTCGTCAAAGTGTCAGAGGAGGACAAGATGGAATTGCAGCACACACACACCTTCAGAGTCACCATGACACGCAGTCACCGCAACGACATCTCATACGGACACACCTCAATCAAAACAAACAACACCTATGACTCAAACTTGAGAAACACAGAGCAAGACACTTGCATGCAGCTTAAAGACCCCATGTCGTCAAAAACACACAATGCACATAACGCACATGTGGTGAGGAGGCCGGATGATACAAAATCACCAGCTGCCAAACTTATGGAGCACAACTACTGACAACTTAAACAACTCATGATGAGCATGCTCTCTATGGGAAGGAAACAGGGTTCTTCTATAGCTAAAACAGATGGCGACAAAGATAAACGAGAGGCTGCCAACAGCCAATCCGAGCTGATCAAACCTTCATCCATGTGGAAAGGAAATGTTGATTAGACCTGACTTGGGACCTGGAACCTTCTGTGTTACAGCGGTATATGAATGAATGTGACTATAAAGCTGATGGATGTTTTGCTGTCAATACCAAAGTGGTCAAAGTGAACACGTGAAAATACAGTTCTAAATGGGAGAAAATATATCTGCACACCAAACAATAAGAGTGACTTACTCTGACATCCATATTAGCATTTACTGCTAGTGGGAAAGTCTGAAGATAAATCTTTCCATCTTTCATTTCTTTTACTTGATCTCATTCTCCTTCCCCTATTCTCCATCTTGTAAATCCTTTCTTTGTAGTTTAAGTGTGGAGTTTTTGTCTGTGGTTACTGGTTTTTTAGTGCGTACAATGGATGAACAGTCCAGTGGCATCAGCATTAAGCCTTAATGTTGTTAATGTGTATGTTTTGGGGTTTTTCTTTTTTTTTTTTTGTCTGCCACAGGACACAGCACTTCAAAGGGGCATTTTCATTTTTCTATTTTAATTGTTCTATTTCATTCATTTTCTTCTCCAATCATCATACACAATGTGATGTTTAAAGTCAATCTGTGGTTACTCAGATTATTCAAAAAAGTTTTTTAAACCTTGCCATCATTCAGAATTAGCACCAAAGTGCAGGTTAGCCCCTGTAGTTAGACTGAGATTGGTCATTTTGATGACTTTATAACAAATGCCATGCTACAGAAAGCAGGAAGTGACACATACACTATGACTTGGTAACTCTAGGTGTAGCAGCAGGACCAACCTCAACATGTTCTAACCATAAGAAAGAACAATTTGTGTGAAAGTGGAAGCAGTGAAGGAAGCACCTCCTGTTTCTAACATAAATACACCATTAAAACTGAGTTTAATTTAGTCAGAAGTTACCTTATTTCACACAACTAGCTGAATCGTTCCAACATGAATTATATTGTCAGCATATATCTATTACTGTACAGTATGCTTTTCTTTGAAATGTCAGTCACACAGTGTGCAGTCATGTAGTAGGTTGCTCATATATTGTGATCTCACTGGTTCATACTGTAATATTTTTCATGGTCAGTGTGTACAGTGGAGTCCAGATTAAAATCTAAAAAAAAATTAAAAAGTGCTGCTACTTAGAAGACTCTGATGTGAAATGTAACTTTGACATCTATTGAGTAGATTCATGTAAGATATACTCATGAAGTCCGAATGTAAATAGGCAACTTGTGTGATGGTTGCACATTTACAGTCAAGTCATGATGCTGTAAGTAATGTCGCCTGTCAGCGTAAACATTTCAGAATGTAGTCAAAACCTTTGATTCGTTGTAACAACTTTTTCACTTTTAAAATACACACAGTGACGGTGTGAAACATCTGTATTTGTTAAAATTAGGTAATATGCTTAATAAATGTGAACAGTAACACAATTGCAGTGCAGTAAATACCCACCCATTGAGGTTTTTCTTCATGTATGACTGCTGGAACTACTGTTAACAGGTGTGCACACATTGGGGTTTGAGCTTATGTTTGTATAAAACAGAGACACCATCACCAACCTAAATCTATACATACACAAGTACAAAATCTCTGGTGTAAAGAACTACAACATCAGATTGACACAGGTTTGGTTTTATTTAGTGCCTGGTTGATTGACAGTGTTGGACAGATACAGTCTGGGTTTCGTGAACAGAGGCAAAGAGATTAAGGTTTTTGTGTGATGGGGACGGCTTTTAGACGGACTTCTGAGGGCAGGGTAGCTGAAGACCTGCTGGAGCGGCTGGCCTTCTTTATCTTGGCAGTAGGCGGGAATGGAAATTCAACTAGCTTGCACTTT
The DNA here is from genome assembly GCF_021018895.1 of Seriola aureovittata. Lineage (NCBI taxonomy): Eukaryota > Metazoa > Chordata > Actinopteri > Carangiformes > Carangidae > Seriola > Seriola aureovittata. The sequence continues at coordinate 19,734,561 of NC_079364.1, read as the reverse complement.
CATGGCTGTAATTTGTTCTCAGTATTGGCTTCAGGTTGGACTGGTGTGAACTTGTCCCCACAAGCCAGAATTTCAACAGTGGTTCACTATGATGGCAGTAAAATCTTTAGTAACATCTCAAGGGTCCATCCTTGCATTACAACTGCCATTGGATTATGATAGCCTGTCCTGGATACCAAGTGTAAGAATGCATATATCATATATTAAAAACATTTGTCTTCTTATAGTCGAGAATATATTTATGTGAGATTAAAAAAGGCCAGCCTAAATAAAAATTTCTCAGAAAACCGAGTGACCAAATAAACTTTTGTAAATATAAATCCTTCAATGAGTATCATAAGTAGCAGTCATTAATATGATTATTTGTTTTTAATAAAGAGAAAAATAAATATTGAATTTGTAAGAATTGTGCTACTTGACTGGAGCCATACAGTAGTTCACTTAAACACCTTTCTGAGCCGTTAGAAGCACATGGAGAACAGGGAGTGTGGAAAGTAGGAAGGAGCTTTATTTCCAAAAAGTTTAAATTCCCCTTAAAGTTTCAGCTACTGTTACATTCCTCTTATACACAGTTTGGCCATTGTTGTTCTTCTGGCATCTATGTTAGCACCTCATTACTGTTTCATGGCTGTTGCTAGGTGACTGGTAAGCTTCACTGTGGTGATGAGGGAAGTCAGCACTTCTTAAGACGACAACAAATGATCAGCAGCTGTGATCAGTACCAACAGGATTTCTACTTAGTAAAATACAAGTGCTCTTTGGACATATTTTACAGTAGAGTACATTAGAGAAGAATAAGATTGCCGTCTTAAATTAGAACAAATGTGCACATTCAGCGAGCACGTGACACAGCACAGGTACCATGTGAGGGCATTTTGGACGATGGCTTCCTCTGTGTGCATTATTATTGCAATGCCAAAATTTTTCAACATCTCCCAATATAAAAATAAAATAAATAGCAACAATGTATGTATAACATATTGTATTATATCTGGGTAAGATATTAAAAACTTAAAACAAAAATATTCCCATTCATCTCATTACACATTTATATATATATATATCACCTCATTCCCTTTTAAAATAAATGAGTAGCCTACAGCAGACACACTTTGGTGACTTTGGACTGAACCAGTGTGTTTCTTTATGTCCCTGCCTCTACTGAACATGTTGCAAGGATCAAGTTTTTAATACTGCAATTTTCTGTTGAAATGGCCCTGCAGCTGCTGTGCTCGTTGTATTGCAACAGACTTCAGTTATCAGAGGAATCCTCCAAATGGCGACATAGGAGCACTGTGTGAAGTCTTTGTTTTTTTCTGCTCTGCACATTTTCTCAGGAGTTGAGTGTGCATGTTTTATCTCTATGATGAGTTTAACCTCGGAAATCAAAAAAATGCAAAGACCTTAAGGATTTGGCTATTGTTACAATGGTTAATCAAAAAATCTAACTACAAGATAGTGCCTTACTCTCTGCTACTACACACAGCAGAGAAAGCTATCTCCTTCTTTTTCTGTCACGCAGACAGACTAAAGCAGCTACTGGAGCGTGATGCATTGACTGGACTGGTTTGATTTAGGAGGAAAAGGAGACAATGGGTGAGCAAATAGTGAAAGACAAGAGTAGAGAGAGAACCCAGAAAAGTGGGGAGATAACAGTGAGACAGAAGAGACATTTACTATTTATTGTTCAGCTCTTGTCTTAGCCGGCAGCCCACGGCTGTGATGAGTGCAGCTCCTTTCCCACTGCCATCCTCTGACAGCAAGAAGTTGACATTACACTGAGGAGCCAGTTCATTGACTGTTTGGTGCATGATCCCAGAGAAACTATACAGAGACAAAAGATTTGACATAATGTTATACAGTGAAGTGAAAAATACTGTACTGAATTAGAAAAACAGAGGCAGTCTAAATGTAAGTTTGAGATGAAGCAGGGTACAACACTAACACCTCAGTGAGTGAGTGAGATCCTGGTTTGCTACAGCTGGACTGAATCAGCCTGCAGGTGGGAGGCCTGCAAACTCGCCTGTTACATGTTTAACAAGTTGAACAACAGTTTGTATATGCAGGTGCCAAACAGCCAGAGCTCTTCCATCTGAACAAGGGACTGCCTCTGCTGGTAAAGTGAGCTTTGCATAAACAGTGGCAAATTCAGGAGAAACTAAAACTCTGGCTGCAAATTGAAAGGGGTTAGGCACTTTAACAATAATGTTTCACTAATGGAGCTTTTGAGCAGATACTGACATTGAAGACAGGAGGTTAAGTGAGAGAATCCATTTAAACTCAGGTATCCCTCTTGTACTGTGCAACTGGCAACACATCTTATATTTGATCACGACATGCCTAAAGCATGATTCAACATGACCTGAATGCAATAAAGCATGAGACATGTCTGTTAAATGAATGTAATCTAACGACTTGTACTCTGCATGCCATGAACTGGCTCAGTGATCACATGGTCATTAGTTTTTTTATGATATGATGTCATTACATTAGCTGTACACCAGTTCAGTGGATCAGACCAGTGTATGTAGTCAGTTGATCAGTACAAGACATTGTGGTTTTCTTTGTGCACCTACTATAAAGCTGGTTAAAAAATGTTGAGTACTTTGTAAAATAGTTATCGTGAGATGACTAAGAAAGAAAACTGCCATGACAAATTTCAGTTATAATAGCCTGCAGCTCTAATCAACAGGTTGAACCTGCCTTTGTTTGTATGTGCTCGTCTTCTGCATAGTAATTTCCACCCCAGGGACGAAAGTAACCAAATACTGTTGTCATGTAAATAAGGTGAATGTGTGTGTACTAGTCCTTTAGACGAGTCAGTTCAGGGCATGACTGAAAGGCCTGGTCATCATAGGTTACATCTCACCTTGATTTCTTATGCACTTTAATAGACGGTGAATAATTTTGTATGATCAGTTATTGAAGTATTAAACTCACTGTGGATGTAGTTTGTAGAGTGTCCCATCCACCCCCACAGTGATGTTGAGATGGTCCAGTCCACGGTTCTCTCTGATCTTATCGACCACAGCCGCCATTCCTGCCCCACAAATCTGAGCTGCACGACGTGACACTGCTTCACATACCTAAAGGTGAAAAACGTTATCATTACTGCAGCAGTTAAATGTAAATGACACAGTTTGCCAAGTCAGAACTCCACAAATGCTGAGAATGCTGAGAGTCTGCTCTGTGTTGACTCTCGTATTGTCTCATACACCTGGCTCTTTCACAAGACAAGCCTGATAACAATGTATTATGGGGCTCAGACTTTTTCACAATGTTCTCTGTCCAGTATTTACACTCAGCTGCCATTTTATTAGGTACGAAACTGATGCAGTCTAGTACAACAGCCTTGCAATAAATCCTATATTCTCTCCAAACACCAAGTGTGGTGCAAAAAGGGTCAAGAGTTTGTGTTGATTACTGCTCTTGTTGTATTTTCAAGGGTTGAGCACGAGACTGGATTAGCTACGAAACACGCTACGAGACATGCTTGCATGCTAATGTTTTGATTTGGTACAAATTTGAAAAACTTATTTTAATAATATAATGGTTTCTTATTGTTTCTTACCTCTTTGACTATGATACTATCATCACAGCTGCTGTCCAGTCCTAAGTGTTGCAGGATGGATCTGACCTGCAGCAAAGCCAATCTGTCACTGAAAACACACACACACACACACACACATACACACAGAGAAAAGAGTCAACATCAGAAGGGAAATAAACTCAACCAAAACTGCAAATGCAACTTTAAAAGGATAAGAACATCAAAGGCCTGACAGTGAAATAAATAATGATAATTTAATGCAGATGCCGTTCTACACAGTGCAGTCTACAGGCAGTGATGCTGCCACTTTCACAGGAGATAATGATAATACATAAGCGACAAAAGTACTTTTCACCTCCTCGAGTAATGCATTTTCACTCCACACAAACAAAGAAAAACAAAACATAGTGCCCATTTTTTACCTCTCTATCTGTGAGAGGAACTTTGTTTCAAAGATGCCTCTAGTCTTCAGTGTCTCAGAAATCTGCCCTCTGAACAGGAATCCTCTCCTGGTCATGTCTATGAGGATGTTTCGCACAATTTCACCAAGGTACATGCCGCTGCACATTTTCTCATATCTGTAAAACCCATGCAAGCACAAAGCATACACATAAATAGACATATACACACACAACCACAGATACTGTAGGTCATTTATAAGAATATGTGTGTGTGTGTGTGTGTGTGTGTGTTTGTGAGGGGGATTTCCACCTTTGTTTGCCTGGATTGAGCGAGAAGTCATCCACAGCACGGTCGTACTCTGTCCTGATGTCGTCAAGGCATCCGTTGTCTCCGAAAGCCCCCCACTCCATGTTGACACACATCCGTCCCTCATCTCCCTCGATCATCTCAATGTTCCTCATCTCCTCCATGTAACATGCATTACTGCCAGTGCCTGGAATCAGACAGACGCATTAGATGGATAGAGGACAGGAAACTGAACATGTATCAAAAAGAGTCATTATCAGGTAAACTAACCAGCGATCAGTCCAATCTCACAGGTGGGTTCTTCGTAGGCACAAGTCATCATGGTTCCCACTGTATCGTTGACTACGGCCACTACATCCAGGTCAAATTCCTAAAGAGGAAACACATGAGGTAATGTTACATCACTATATCACATTTTTGCAGTGTCATGTTTGACTGAATGATGCTGCTTCTCCTACCTCTCTCCTCTTAATGGCCTCCCTCAGCAGTCCCACCACATCTTCTCCTTCACAGTCTGTCGCCTTGAAGCCTTTTGTCCATGTCACCAGGATGCCCTGCAGACAGACACACACACACACACACACACACACACACACACACACACACACACACACACACAGAATTGAAGATTGTCATATCTTGCATATGATGTCTGTCTGTCTTTGGGCTCATGAGACACACTGTTGTTGAGCTAACGACAGAAATGCTGCTTGAAAGTTCACATTTTGCCCAGTAAGAGTAAGTAAGACACATCAGAGTATATCAGAGAGGAAGGAAGGGGACCACACTCACAGCATCCAGGCTGGTCTGTCGGCAGGGGAATGAGAAGGTGAAGCCGAGGGGAAGACGAGCGTTCTTCATCCCCATGTAATCCAGGAAGTCACTGATGCACTGCACAATGTGATCAAACAACTGCAAGGAGAGGGAAGATACGACAATGTGTGATACAAAAGGTCTAACTAGGCAAAATATATGTGTGACATATGACAATAAGACAGAGACAGGCAGAGAAGCGGTAGCAGAGGGGTGAAAAAGCCAAAAGGTGACAGACAGGATTAGCCTAAGCCAGTGCACAAGTTCGAATCAATGTTTTAAAAGGCTGTCAACTCAATGCTAGTCTTAACCAATCAACCTCTCTTTATATCTGTCGGCCTCTAACCTATCAACCTTTCCTGCTTCTACTTAACCTCTTACTTAACTACCCTAATCTTTACAGTACCACCGAGGTAACAGGAGGTTAAGTTCAAAGCTTTTAACTCATCCTTGTTTCTTTCTCTCTCTGGTGCTCTTTCTGTATTCATTTTGTCAGTTTAACACAGATTGACTGATGGACCTCACCTCCTCTCCTGTGCCCTGCATCACTTCTAGAGGAATGGCGTAGATCTTGTTGTGCATCTCCACTGTTCTCCTCTTGCCAGAACGAATCTTGACCAGCAGAACTCTGAAGTTGGTTCCTCCTAAATCCAAGGCCAGGAAATCTCCATTCTCTGGCAGAAAAAGAGACAGAGAAACGGATGGATCAATAAACAGTAACCAAACACACGCACACACACACACACACAGAGAGAACTTTTTCTTGACAACAGACAAACATATCCAGTCACAAGTTGACAGTGTGAATATGAATGTATGTATGTGCACGAGTGTGTGTGTGTCACCTGTGCCATCTGGAGTGCTTCGTACAAAGGTTGGCAGCATTTTGACAGTAGCACAGTCCTGAGTGCTCTTCGAAAGGCCATTTTGAATCTCTGCCCTCATTCGCTTCTTTACCTAAAGAAAGAAAAAATATTTGAATTCATGAAGTGAGACACAGTTAAAGATGCATGCATGCACACACACACACACACACACACACACACACACACACACACACTACAGTGTCTCTCTGTCCTCACCTCCAGCAGCTGTTCTGTTGTCAGGCGGAATTCGGACAGTGTTTCTGCGATTTGTCGTGATTGGTCAGCGAGTCTATAGGCCACAGCTGTTACCATGGCAGCACCCTTTCCACTGCCGCTCTCCGATAGGAGGAATCGAACATCAGAGTCCGGGACCAAACGACGGACTGTCTTATGAAGACGACGGGCATACCTGAAATAGGTGAAGAGTTGAAGTGCTGAAATTTTAACAGTTTGAATAGCAAATTTCCTCTTCTTCAGTTCGTGTGTAAACTGATAACACACAACATGGTTTATAACCAACTGAGCCTCTGACAGCAGCTGTCAAAGATTGTAGTGGGAAAGTGAGGAGCAATAATGAGATGCATGATACCAAAAGGGATAAAAACAAAAGAAACCAGTGCTGATATATAATGTTTATATATTACTGTCACTCACTGTGGGTGCATCTTGTAGAGAGAGCCATCGATGCCTACGGTGGTTCGGAGTCGTGACACACCTTTGTTCTCCTTTAGCCTCATTAGGATGGCAGCCAGGGTGGCAGCTATCAGGTTGGCAGAGCGGAAAGACACAATGGTGCAAACCTGAGGGAAAAGCAGAGGTGAGGGGAGAAAGCCATCAAGCAGCACATCCAAACTTAATGAACTGTAGAACAAGATAAACAAAGCACCTAATTTTATGCAAGTGGTTTTTACAGCACAACGTCAGATATGTTATAAACAATGTATGGCAGTTCATGTTTATGGATGCCAGTTTTATGCATCTAAATAGAAATGCTTTAAACAATTCGTTTGAATTGGAAATACTTTGACCATGTATTGTTTCTGTATTTTAAGTGACTTCTGTGGCAAGAAGATTCACATGATTCAAGCGGTATTTCAGCATCAGTACATACATGCTGCACAGCGATGCAGTCATCAGTCGAGGGTTCCACACCGAGTCTGGTTAAAATCTCTCTGGCTTTGGTCAGTCCTTCCTTACTCCTAAACAGGAGAGTGACACAGAGAGAGGGAAGAGACAATATAACTGACTATATAACTAAAATAATATGATTGAATTTAAAATGATTTAGTTTTGTAACTGCTTGATTATGAAAGTGCAGTTGAATCTACAGTTTGTAACCCTGTAGTTTGACTTACTTCTCTATGGCTGAGACGTGCTTGGTCTCAAACTTTCCTTTAGTGAGCAGCTCAGGGGTGATCCTTCCCTCAAACAGCAGGCCCTCTCTGGCCATTTTCACCAGAATGAGACGCACCAGCTCCCCCATGTACATACCACTGACCATCTTCTCAAATCTACGGCACAGTGAAAGAAACAAGTGTGTAAAACAGACGCCCAGAACATCTTGATACCGTACTTTTTCCAAACACATGACTCTTCTACAATAGTTAAAGATGCAACTATTTACTTAATTTTGAGGAAGCTTTAAATGTGCTAATTCAGACGCCACTCGCCTCATGGTGGGGCTATAGTCATCTCAAATTTTTACTGACTCTGCCTCTCTCATGTTGAAAAAACAAGGGCAGAGGGCGAACAAAGAGCACTGCCTCTTTCTCTGCTAGTCATAGTAACACAGTGCAAGACTTCTGTGGCAACCTGCTTAGATCTTAAAGCACAGCATCATCAACCGCGCAGGGTTGGAGGTACATCAGTTATCCTTAAGGTTTTTAGTAACTACTAGATTTTTTTGTTTTAGTATAAATGAATAAACATTTTCCAAATAATCTTATCTTAATCGTTTCTACCTAAAAGACATCAGCAGGCTGAGTAACTGACACATAATCATCAGATGAGTCTGTGTTTCCTGCAGCTTAAAAACGAACTCATTTAGATTCTCTCTCGGATGAATAAGGCTGTGACAGCTTTTCTTTAACATACAGCTGTTTGCCGGGGTTGAGAGAGCCTCGGTCTATCTCTCTGTCAAACTCTGTCCTGATGTCTTCCAGCCTGCCGTCGTCTCCAAAGGCTCCCCACTCAGTGTTCACACACATCCTGCCCTCGTCTCCCTCCACCAGATCAATGTGACGCAGCTCCTCCATGTAGCACGCATTGGTGCCGGTACCTGAACGCACAGAAATACATATCCTTACAGCTTTATCTCATTTCTCTTCTATTTGTTTGATTAATCTTGAGGATTCTTAAATTTCATTTAAGGTGCAACAGTGGCAAACACCCATGAGTATCTAAATACACATACCGATGATGATGCCGACTTCACAGCGTTGATCATCGAAACCACAGGTCATCATCGTTCCAACTGTATCATTTACCACAGCCATGATGTCAGCTTCATAGTCCTGAAATAATGAACACACACACACACACACATGCATAAGGAAAAAATCTCCTGTCATCTGTGCCATTCTGCATCCCAGTCTGAATTAAACCAAATTCATTAGGATAAACCTGTTGATAACCTTCGACTACAGTAGTGAAGTGCAGGATCAAATGAGCACAAATGAGAACGGATAAGACTCACTCCTCGTTTCTTAATAGCTTTGTTGAGCAGCTTGACAACATCCATCCCCTCCACTCCACCAGCCTTGAAACGCTTTGTCCATGTTATCAGATAGCCCTGGAGACAGACAGAAACACAGCCGGAGGGAAAATGAGAAACAGAAGGATTTAATGCTTAATAGAGACTTGGTTTTTGCCGGGCAGAGCTTGGCACATGCATTACTATGGATCAGGCCTCCATCACTGGCGTGGCAACGTGTAATTTAAATGGCCTGTATGGTAATATTCAGATATTTGGATGAAAAATAATAAAGCGTCATGTGTCACAAGGATGTCAACTATACAGCAAACTGTATAAGCAAGAGAGGTACTGGTTGCTCAGTCTGATTTTTGTTTTACCTCATCTAGTTTGGTCTGCTTGCAGGGGAAGGAGAAGGTAAAACCAACTGGGAGTTTCTTGTCTTTGATGTTGTGTTTTTCCATGAAGTCCCCGAGACACTCTGCCACATGGTCGAACAGCTGGAACACAGGTGGAAAGAGGGAGAGGTTGTCTCAGGTTGAGCTGAAGAGAGACTCTATGTGTGTGCGTTTGTGTATTTCAGTATAAACTTACCCTCGTTCCACCCCCGTGAATTATGTCCTCTGGCGTGTCGTAGATTTGACTCTCCATCTGAACAGTCTGTTTCTTCTCATGGCTCACTCTGACATGGAGGATCCTGAAGTTACTGCCTCCCAGATCCAACGCAATGAAGTCTCCTTTCTCTGTTGAGACAGAAAGAGGAGGGAGAATAATCATTCTGCTGTTAGGTACATGGTTATATACTTATACACTGATCTTTTCATTTGTAGCAGATATATCCCCCTGTAAGAGGGCTAGGTTTCAGCATTAGTCCTTTGGTTTTCTTCATAATTAAAGTGTTGCTGACATTACTGAAGAATGTACAGCTAATAAAGACAGCTCTGGACTAGATCTTTACCCAACAGGAAGACATGCAATATCAGTACAACTTTCTTCTGTTAGCTAAGCAAACAAACACACCTCTCACTATTACTCTACAGTGAATGAATGTCACATGATGTGAAGCCTATAAGCAACATGAGGAAGAAGCAATGTTGCAGATAGCTTTTATCCAAAGCTATGTCGTGTCTTTGGGCAAAAACTGACATCCATCAACTCATATAACAATAAATAAGTAAATAAATACATAGAAAATAAAGTTTGCAGTCTAACACTATGTTTTTATATGCATACTTATGTGTGTATGCTGGTGTATATACTGTAGGTTTGCTTGACTCTCTATTCAGTCTTGCTGCAAGATCAACTTCCGGTTTATTCATTGGTTAACGATTGCCCAACACCAACAAAAGAGTTATGATAGCCATACCACCTGGTCAAGAGCTTATCAGAGATGATGCTTCATGGGTAAATAATGATATGTAAACTGTTATTATCCAGCTGGGAAAAGCAGTAAACCTGGTTTCCTTTCATTCAAACTGATAGGCCTACTGTTGAGCTGTGAGATTATTATTACTGTGAGCAGCTATTTTGCTCAGTAAATATCATCTCCAGGAAATTAAACTAGTGTGTTAAAAATGTAGTTTTTAAAATGAGGTTGGAGAAAGAAAACTATTGAGCTTGATCTTAACCCCCATCCTCACCCCTAAAAATAGGTGTTGATGGCGTCTGTAACATGAGATCAAGAAGAAATCCCATAAGAATCTGGTATACAATTATTAGTTGTCACTTGGGAATAAGCAGTGATGTCAGTTTAGCTTCCTCTTTAGATTAACTGCAATAGTATTTCACTGTTTATCATGAGTGATTAGTAAAAGGACTCAGAGAGCGTACTGACCATTGATAAGAGGTGATAAACCAGGCAGTCCCACCTAACTCATCACAGTTACGGTCTGCTCCCTTCTTGTTATTCCTGTTTCCTTCCAACTATTATTCCTAAGTGTTTCAGTACAAACAAATCAAACTGTAGCCCCTCACCTCAAGCACACATTCAGAAAGTACAAACAAGACGTGCTGCGACTTGTCAGAAAGTTCTTGGTGCTGCTGCAAACACGAGTTTAGAGTAAAAAGCTCATTATTTGGAAGTAGTCCAACTTTAACTGCTTTCAGAAAATACTAGCAATGAAGACTGAAGACAATGATTTAAACATTCTTGCCACATTATGTTGTTTCTGAGAAAAGATTTTAAAATAATATTAGAAAATTTTACCCAACAGTGTAATTTCACATTATTGCAGTCTTGTGCTGCAACTTTTTGTGCAGATCAGAATGCAAGGTCAGGTCAGCGTAGCTCAGATGGGGGAGAGCAACTGATAATTTGTCAGGAAGGAATGTAAATGCAGAAGAGAAGAGCAGAAACCAGTTTTCAAACTAGGAAACAAGACACCATAGCAGATTGCAATCATAGTTTTAAAATAATGAAAAACATAAATTACTTATTTTATATTCAAGTCTTTAAGCAAGCCATGGAGTAAATCTGTAAACTGTTATTTTTTCATGGCTGTTCAGTGTCATTTGTGCACATTTGACAATATACTAGATTAATTAAACAGAGTGTAGTGGCTGACAGTAAGAAGATGGCGAACCATTAAATGTCTTCACAACACACAGGCTAATTCTTGCTCTCTCTAACCAGACGGAATAATAATCCCATCCCTTCAAATCTCTGCCAAACACTGCTACTGTGGTTCAAAAAAACTAAACTAACACAAAACAAGCATTTATCCATAAATGTGTGCAGCATCATAGAAAAAAGTATTAGTAATACTTCATCCATTCAGAGGAGGCTGCTAGCCTTTGAACAACAGCAACATTTAGCTGTGTGAAGCCAGGTATATATTTAAAAACACATTGTTCTCATAATTCTGTGTGCATGCATGTAACTTTAGGACTTTCACTATCACTGTCTTCACTAACAACGGTGGGAGGATTAGTTCTAATCTTTGCAGTGTGTGTGTGTGTGTGTGTGTGTGTGTGTGTGTGTGTGTGTGTGTGTGTGTGGACAGACACACTCTTCCCCAAGTACATCACGTACATGATTCTGACTCACATTCACGTGAATTACCAGGGCAGAAGTACTGCAGTAAATTAGGATTAGACAGCATGCAGCAGACAGTGATGTAATGACAGAGAGAGAGGGAGGAGCACGTGTAGCAAGAGGAAACAGTTTCGATCTCAAATTCATGTTAGATTAAGGTACGCAAAAGGAGTTTTGTCATCCATTTCTTACAAGAGGAAAACTTCTCTGTGTAACACAATTACCCATCAGCATCAGGTCTCAGGATTGTATTGTTCTCCAACCAGATAAACACGTTCAATTTTCGTCATCAGCAACTGTCGCAAGTGGTTCTGCTACTAATCTAATCTGACTGCAAACACTGTAGTGGTTAGCACTGTTGACTCTCAGCTAAAAGAACCTGGGCTTACATCACAGCACCAGAGCTGTCTCCATAAGGCTTACGTTTTACTGTGGTTACAACTTGTTTCCTCCCACATGCAGGTGGATCAAGTCACCTGGACACACTTCATGAATGTCAGACCTTTTCTATCCATCTCTCCATTACAACACACTGTCCTGGTGACGGCATCACTGTAACTCTACAGACGTGAATTGTATTGGTAAAAATGCATTTTAGTTAGCTTCTCTTACAAAATAGTCCTTCCTGTCTATTTTGTATCAATACCTTTAATATTTGGATGAAGTAGAGTTAGACTACATGCCATGACAGGCTAAGCAAAGAGGAGATAAAAAATATGATTTTGCTATTTTAGTAGATCCTTTTCTCTTTATAGGATTCTCCAAATTTGACCTAGGTTGCAGGGCTCCATGTTCACAAACACTGGTTTTATTCTTTAGCAGGAACAACAATGTTCAGCAGCTGACCTTCGTGGACACTCATTCATTCAGTGATAAAAGAGTCAAACTGGTTTTGATATTGATTTCATCACAGAAAGTGCTTGACTCGTGAGGTTCAGAAAAGCCAACAATGGTCACAATGAGGGTTAGAGATACTCACCTGAGCCATCTGGGATTGATCGCACAAACGTTGGCAGCATCTTTAGAGCAGCAGTGGGGTTAGTGTCCCGACCCAGTCCTTTGGACAGCTCCCTCCGAAAGCGCTGCATGATGTCCAGTAACGTCTCATCAGAGAAACGCATGGAGTACAGGTACTTATCGATCTGAAATGAAACATTAAAACAAAAGAAAACAAAGCATCAGTCTTCTTAATCTTGACCATTAATCATCCAGAAATACAGTATACGCATCACCTTCCTGTTACACTTCCCCTAATTCACTTTTAGTTTATAACTAAAGTAACAGAGATTTACTGGATTTGCTAATGACATTTTCCATAAGCATAATGATGCAGTGAACATGACCAACTCCCCATCCATTAATGTTTCAGTCATCCATGAAGATAATCCACTTCCTGATTGACTGAAATACAACTTCATTGATCCCAGCCTGCTTCGCCCAGATATGAATCACAGCCATATAACATAATAAATACTTTTATATTTCTTTATTGCAGAGTTTGTGAACTAAAGTCTATGAATGCACCCATTACACAGCTGTCATAATGTACAGTCAGTGTATAATAAAAAAGCATCATCCATGTAACACAGAGCAAGACCAGGAAAGACAGGGTGAAAAGTTACAATCTATTCATGTCAGGAAAACCAAATCCAGAGATAGAGCACAGGTCTGGAAATCATATGTATTGATCAATTTATTTGCCCCTCGAAACTTCCCAGTGTGGAAAGAGCTGCAGATACAAAACACAAAGCCTGAGCTGAAGGCTGTGGCCTTCCAGGGAACAGGATGTTAAACAATACTGGTGAAATCTACTGTTGCATCACACAGTTTGATGAAGCAAAGACCTGCTTTATGATCTGACAGTGTGGCAAACCAAGAGCAGAATATCAGTCACACATAACTCTGGTTAAATGTCACATTCATTATGTCCTGCTCTGTAAAAAAGATGGCGAAGCTAAGCAGGATTAACTCTTCCAGTTGTCAGTAGGAATGATAACTGGATTATCATCAGTCTGTTTCATAACGATGACTCCCAGAATCTTTGAGATGTACAGTATATACAGGGGCGAGAGAAAGTAAGCGTAGTTTAGATACTCATCAGTCCAGCATGGAGGAAGTTACAGCTTGCCAAAAAAAACATTCCTGTGCCTGAGGTTTGCCAAAGAGCAGCTTGACTCTCCACAACACTATTAGGGAAATGTGTAATGGACTGAAAAAACTGTGGTTGAATTGTTTGGGAAGAACATGAAGCACAATGTAGGGTCTAAAAAGGCCACTGCATACAAACATGAAAACATCATCCCAAAGGTGAAGTACAGTGGAGGGAGCATCATGATTTGGGGCTTTAGCTGCCTCTGGACCTGTGACAGCTCAACATCATCGCAAAGTTTATCAGGGTCTCTTACAGGATAATGTCAGGGTGGCTGCCCACCTGATGAAGCTCAGTAGATGTTGGGTGATGCAGCAGGACAATGACCCCAAACATCAAAGTAAATGTACTACAGAATTACTTCAAAGACAATCCACATTTTGGAGTGATCTAGTAGAGATGCTGTGGAGTGACCTGAAGAGAGCCACTCACACCAGACAGCTGAAGAATATGACTGAGCTGAAGCAGCTCTGTTGGCAGAATGGCCCCAAATCCTCCTGAACATTGTGGCGGTCTGATCAGCAGCTACTAGAGGAGTTTCACCCAGTCATTAAATCCAAAGGTTCACTTGCTTTTCCACCAGCACTGTGAATGTTTAGTGGCTGTGTTCAATGAAGACACAAGACATTTTAATCGTTTGTGTGATATTAATATTTGTGACTTTGATGAAGATCAGATCACATCTTATGACTTAATGCATCTTATGACCAATTAATGCAGAAAACCAGGTGATTCCAGAGAGTTTGTATAATTTTTCTTGCCACTGTATGTGTATATGAAATACATTACACTCACAGGGTCAGAGTAGTTCACACACATGCTCACATGATTCAGTATTCAAATACTAACTATTCCTGTATATACTGTGACGTTTATTGTGGCCCCATGTGATAATTTACTAGTGTTACTCATTGTACCAGATATCAGATAGAAATTGTGCAACTTCCTGTGTTACGAGTCACGCATTAACTGTATTTCCTGTATAGCTCTGGTCTTTGGTAACTGCTCCAGTACAATGCCAGTTTTGGGTGTGAGACGACTTACAGGAAGGAATGTGTCTGCTGGCCACAGAAGTGGACTTTATAGTATAAAACATATGTGTGGGCAAATCCAGTGTTTTTGACATACAGGCTACAATCAGCAGATATTTACCTTAATGTACATAAAACTATAGTTTGATTTTCTTACCAGACAGACAATCAAAGAGAGCGTACAGGGTGAAATGGAATATGACTACAGAATCGGTTGTGATGACATGTGAGATTTTAGCTACTGTAAGTGTTCTGTCTCACTTTTATCATACAATAGATGGGCATCACAGGTAATTTGAATAATACAACCAGATTGTGAGCCAACATGGCAGGAGAGTCACTTACATGGGAACAGCATTGTCCAACTTTAACGACTCTGTAGGTGTTACATTCCTTATATTCTGTCTAAATGTGGAGTCTCTGGGATGAAAGCTCATTAGCACATGCTCCTGTCAGACAGGAGCCCACAGCTGAGAAAATGTAACCTCTCAACTTCATAAGCTCAGCAAAATACATACGCACCGTGAATCTTCTGGACGGCTCTATAAACCGGCCCACATCCCACCCTGAGTTGTGTTTTACACTGAGGTCTGTGCTGTGTTTTGAAGAGACATTTTAACAGCAGTGACATGTTGGTGCCTGACAACGCCCTCCTCTCATGATGCTTCTGCAGGCCCTCAGCATCTGTTATTTCAATTACACAGTAAACAAACCCCCACTCTCTTTCTCTGACTACACACAAATACTACACTCTCTATCTGTCACAACCACAGAAACATTTACAAAAACATGCATGGACACAATGCACATGAAAACCAAATGTCACTACAGTTGGTATATAATAAACAAATATGCATGTGTGATGTACAAGCAGCATTACCAAATCACTCTGTTTTTGTCTTGTCAGCATATGACAAAACAACAATACCACAGAGATGGAACTATTCAAAGCAGAACATTTAAAAGTCAACTACACTAACATCCTGCTGATTTGTCCTGATGTGACAATGTGTATTTACCCCTATATTAAGAAACTAAAACAGCTTAAAAACATCTGTTATTAAGAGGTTGTTGCATGTATTTTTGCATTTGGTCTGGTTGTCCCAGGTCATGTATTGAATGTGAGGAAGTGAAAGCAGATTTGAGAAAGAGCTACTGCACCACAAATGTCAGCAGGTTTTAACAGCAACATCCCATACAGAATGTAAATGTGAAAATAATTTCATTTTATAGAGGAATATGAAGTAAAAATCCACTGTGAAAAAACTTTGGTCCCGTACTGACACATTTGCACTTTAAATGACACCTTGTTAAAGTTCCATTTATTGATAATTGTGATACTTACACTGGAACAAATTAATCCCTGTAATGGTTGCTCACACTGGTAATTCTATTGACAATCAATACTCAGTCTGCAGCGCTGTGCAGTTTGTAGTGGTCCTTGTGGTTGTGTCTATCCAGCTCCTCTGACTGCATTAATTAACAGAAATGTCTGAGAAGCTGACAAACAATGAGGCCTCATGTCAACTAGAGACTTTCAATCAAGGTAATAACACCCTAAATTAATTCACACTGAAAGAGTAAATTGCATTTTTATCAATGCCAACTTCAGTAGTCCAATGGCGTGAATGCATCCAATCCAGTCCAGTCCAAACCTTGGACATAACATGGATGTCAACAGGACATAAGTTAGCCAAGTGTTTGTTAACATGTTTGCCATAAAATGTGACTTAAGTCTTGCTGATCTAGAGTTTACTTTGTACTAAAGTGTGGTCGAAAAACACTTTCTTGAAACAGAATTGTTATTGCTCCTGTGAATTAAGAAATTAAGCCTGTACGGGTTTAGTGTAGATCTTGTGATGTCAGCTGATGTAAACAGATCCATTCATGTTTGGCGCTTCAACATGGCGATCTACTGCCAATGCATTCTGCTCATGCCAGCTGCTGCTACAAACTGCTGCTGCCTCTTCGACTTCTAGGTCCTTATTAACCTTTACCAGTGATGGAAACTGTACTGCCAAATACAGAATTGCATAACCATTCATAAATAGTGGTTTACTTCATGACTTCATGAGTGTTATTGAATGTTCTCAGTGAACTTTCGGGTTTATATGCAGTATATGTGCACTCAACTAATTTGGATTCTTATTCAAATGGCCTGGTTAAAATAAGAATGTGTTCCTAATCAGCTAATTGAATGAGAATGCATTCTTAGCCACCCTACGTAAATAACAATGTGTTCCTAGCTGACCTGCCAGGTCCTTGTTGCAAAAGAGAGGATTAAAAGCATTGTCCACGCTGTCTCCACATTAAACTAAGAGAAATCTGTTGAACCACAGGCTGAATTCAGTTCATGCTGCAGGAAAGAAATTAGCACCAGTGTACTATGACTCAGCACTCTGCAGCTGGAAACCATGTCTAAGCACTTTATTTTAGCAGGACATCACCTGATCTCACACAGCTCAGATAAACATCTCTGCTGTGGGCTTTATACCTCACATGAATGAAGAAATTACTGTGCTCAATGAATATGATTCATTGGCATCTTCATCACAATTAACTTCACTTTCTCAGTTTATCGTTTAGATTTTCTGACCAAAAAAGGAGTGTCTAGTTTTTTCCCTAATGTTGAGCAGTGACACCTCCCCCCCCCCCCCCCCCCCCCCCCCCCGTGAGGCGACATGAAGCCTCTGTAGTCTGCACGCATGAGTCTGTAAAGGCCATGTTTGCCCTTAAACACACCTCTGACACACAACTTTCTCTGAGACTGCCTGGACCTTGGTTTAAGTTTCAGGAAGCGATCACACCCTCCGCCTCTCCTGCCCTCCCTTTTTCTTCCCCCCGTCTCGCTCCTTCTGCATCTCCTTTCTGTTTGCATTCCTCTAAACAATGCCCTGTTCTCCTTGTCACCGTGAGGTGATTCAGGGAACCACTGAAACCTGACTCTGTTGTGTATGTACGTGTGCGCGATGTTGTGCACGCATAGCCTCGCCATGTGGAAAAATACTGTCCTCTACACTGCCCTCTCCTGCACCAAACCTTTTTCTACCTTATCTGCACACACACATTAAAACACTGCTTTGGATGCCTGCTAACAGCTGACTGTGTCAGGGAGTACAGTCAAGGACAGTGCAGTGGATTGAGTGAAGACACACTGAGCTGATTGAGTCTCTTTGACAACTGCAGATACAACCCAGTCTGTGTGAAAACAGCAGTGGTGAAATTATCTGTCCACTTTCAATTGTGGCTGCTTAAATCCTGAGCTGTTGTCAAGGCCTAGACCATCTCTGCTCTTTGAAAAGCTACACAATAGCTACACACCTGGCACTGTGTGCAAGCGTGTGGGTGTATTTGTGTGTAAGCCTTCTCCTCCTGTCACCTATGGTCACATGGTTCAAAGCTGGCCTATTTTAGGGAGGCAGGGAGAGGAAGAGAGTAGGAGTAAAGAAGGAAGGAGATGTGTTGTATTACATCAGATCCTTGCTGCTGATAAATGTATTTTATCTTAACAGACTGTAATTTGGCGTTGGAGCAGCAGGCACACCTGGGAATGACAGCTTTGTGTTCGTCTCATGCGAATAAATAGTGCACAATTTCACTCGACTGAGAGAGCAGCGAAGGACAGGAGAGGAAAATGGAGGAAGGAAGTGTGACAACCTTTTCCATTTATACAGGAAGAAGACCAGCATTTGGTTTAATGCAGAGCTGTAGTTGGTAATCACGTGTGACATCATCAGCAGGAGACCTTGCGCAATATGTGAATTAAAAAGCACATGTTGAGAAATGGCCATGGAATATTTTCAAATTCAGGCAAAATGTGATGATCTCATTCCCAAAGGCAAATACCATGACAGAAGTGGGTCTGGAAGTATTTTAACCTCCTCCGACTCAGTTTTATGTTACGGGACTACATTTGATTACAGAATACAACTAACTGACAATCAATCAGTATTACTGGCAACTGTTGAAGTCTGAGTGACTGGACAAGCTCAGCTCACACACTCTGTCAGTGTTATCCCAGGAGTCTTGCAGTGGGGGCCGCTCAGCTGAGCAGTTATGAAAGGCACATTCATGGTGCTCACCTCATGTCTTTCTTCTCCTCACTCAAGCTGAACTTTTTCAAATTTAATCATGCTTTAAAACTTGCTGTATTCTTATCAGTTCTTGCTTCATATGGATATTGTGGAAGTGTAGAAATGGTGAAAAGGGAGATTTGTCTCTTTCTACCCCACTGATCTCCAAGGAAGAAAACTATGGACGGCACTATAATGTATCATTTTAACAAGATCAGAAAAGAAAGTCAGTGACCCCTAAAATGACTTTGCTCCTTCATGTCAAGTTCCTTCACCTTCTCATCCTTCGGCTCCTCTGTCTTATCATCCTTTCCTCTGACTTCCTCCTCTCCTCTTTGCCACACCTCTCAAAACTTACATCATGCGACCAGTCACACACTCGTGTGTCGCGTCTCCTTACACATCTTACTACACAAACACTCTCCTGTGCAGTTTGTCACGTTTCACTGAACCAGTTTGATTCAAATCTATGATCTATTACTACTAAGAACGAATCTGAGTGATTTCTTACACTGCTCTCTGACAAATGTTTTATTCACTTCCTGAAAGATAGAAAGATATGTCGACATTTCTTAACATGTACAGAAAACTTTCAAAGCAAAGTTTTGATGCCGACAGTATGAATAAACTCAATGACCTCTGCAACACATGCTTTCCTCTCCTCTTAACTTTAGCTTTTTCTCTGCTTCAGTCTCTCTCTTTCTCTCCCCCACACACACACACACAAAAACAACATCTAAGACAGAGGTGGAAGAAACAGAGGGCACTCACCTTTTTAACCTGGTCATCCTTGAGTTCAGTGAAGTAATAGGCTAGTAGCTGGGCTGCAATCATCCTGGTCCTCTTTGTCTCTCACACACACATGCAGGCTCACTCGAACACACACACACTCTCTGTCTCTCTCTCTGTCACACACACGTTCACCTACAGTCAGATGGATAAAAATCCGAAAATAAAAAGGTAAAAAAAGATAGAGAAACTCTGCTCTGGCTCTGCTTTGTACATACAATCTGTCACACGCTACAAGAGATATAAAAATATCCCTGAGTCCAATCCGGTGTGGTTTAAAATAGACAGAGCTGCTCCATGTGCGGCTAAGACTCTACAGCTCTTCCTTCTCTGTGCATGTGAGTGAAGCCAGGAAGCATGAGTGAGACAGCAAGTTTAGCTGCAGGAGGCAGAGAGGAGGAGAGACAGAGAGAGGTGCAGGGAGGGCTAGAACATGAGCCCTGCCCACTTCATGTGAGCTCATTGGTTAGTGTGTGAGTGTTCTGGGCGGGGGTGAGTGCCACATCCTCTTTCCTACCATTGGCTGGTCTGCTGATGCCTTTGAGGCCAACGCAGTGATGGAGGAAGAAGAGGGGGGCTGCCTAATTAGGGAGGAGGAAATGCACGGAGGGGGAGGGAGGGAGGGAGGGAGGGAGGAGCCATATAAAGGAAGAGGGAAGTACATTGAGGTACATTGGGTTTTACTGTTCCGAGGAAGTTATAAAGTTAGATTCCATTCAGCCTGTGTCAGTGAGAAAATGAGTCACACAGTCATGATTTCACTCAAAGTACTATAAAGCTCTTCAGTCAGTTGTGAGCTGGCTCTGGAGGCTGAGAGGAGGAGGAGGGAAATCCACAGCCATTTGCTTCTCTGCGCCTGAAGGGGGGGAATTTTGAGGGGTGTAAGGACAGCTTTGGTAAAGTTTGGGAACCTGACGGTGTGGGGCCAGGGAGCATCAGTGGATGTGTTGCCTGGGGGGCAGAGTGTGGCAGAGTTTAGGTTAAACAAGCTCCTTCTCCCACACCTCCCTCTGTGACACTACCTGTTCTGTGCGGATGAGTTGACTGAAAGCTTAGACAGTAAACTATGAATTACAAATGCGTGTGCAGATGGTTTGACTTCTGTATATTTGCCTTCCTTAATATGCTGAATAGTCCAACAGAAGAGCATACACCTGCCACTCTTAATGTTCACTCCACCTGCACTTCCATAATTTAAGTAGGACGAAAGCCACTAAGTCACTCGCTCAACCATCCTGAGAGTCAGCCCATCAGACAGCCGCTTTCTCTGGCTCCACTGTCCTTTCAGACAGGCGTGACATCATCATCACAACAACAGCTGTCTGTTGTCTGGACTCTCTGGAGAACAACAGACACAGAGGAACTGTAACCCTACTTAATGTGGAACTAAATGTGGAGTAAATGCCACCTTAATACTTTATCTAAAAGGCAGCAGTGTGGCAAAGTGAGGAACCTGGCTCAGCCCAAGCTCTGTGGAAGTATCCTCCAGCACGCTGTCTACGGATGAAGCTTTGTAGGTGACTGACTTCTAAATTCATGTTGGAAAGGTTTAAGCAAAAATTAGGAGTAGCAATACTCAAATGAAAACTTCAAAGTGGTGTTAATTTGATTTGGCTTTCTTTAATAAAGATTATTTAAGATCAAAATGATTTTTTGTCTCCAACTGAACCAGTACAGACTAAACCTAGATATGTCACAGCTTCCAGTGCTTCCAGTACACAGTAGAAAATATTATCACATCCAAACACATGAGTTCCTCCTTTACTAGGATGCCTGGGGCCAACCTGCCGGACTTGTTGCTTTCATTTGTGCAGGGAGCAACAGCAGCTTACACACAAAAAAAAACAGCTGGGCAAAAATGAAAGAAGATGCCATGTCATCTACATTTGGTCACTTATCAACAGTAATTAGAAAAAACATCACGTCCCTTAGGTTCATCATCGACTGCAGTTTTTCAGGCGTGCATGCAGGTCAATTCTCCTAGTTACATTATATTAGTCCCAGTGAGTTTTCTAGTGTTGTGGTTATACACCATTTGCATATAGCTTTACTTTGAGATACTCTCAAATACCTGCTAACTTATGTTTGCAACACTTGTTAGCATGTCTGCCTTTGTGAAGATCACATTAATCTGAGCACAGTCAGCTGTGCCAGAAAAGTTAATAAAGCAGATCAATCCACACCAGCTATCTTTAGCCACACCGCTACAGGCTAAGACATATGACAGTAAGTTAACCACAAGTACAATGCAGTACAGAAAACTAGCTGCCAACAAAGATGGTAGCTCTGTACAGCATCAAGTCACATGACAGCACAGTATTTCCAAGTTCTATACATTTCAAGTTTAACTACTTGTTTGTGTCTCCCTCTTTACTCCATCATCCATTTCCAGAATATCTTTGTAGCCTTTTTCGACAAACTCATGAATCTTCTTCAATTTCTCATTCATCACAACTCCATCAGTAATAAACATCACAAGTAATCCCACATCTTCACCACTGAATCTGCAGTTGCACTTTTTTCTTATGAATAACCCCAGTCCCAAATGCTATCTAAATAATTCAGTTACCTTCACTGATAAAGTTTTCCCATGATCCCCAGGAGCCGGCATCCAACAGCTGTCACCACAGCGATGTTTTGGGACATTGAGGTGTTTCACTCTCCTACTGTCCACTCCACACAAAGGTTCAAATCCCAGTTTCATGTTTCGATTCATTGTATCTTTGGAGAGAGTATACAGGTGTCAAATAAAATGGAAAGTCTGTGCTCCTTGAAAACTGAATGTAAAGAAACAGAGGACAATCCTACAAACAAAGAGCCAGAGCTCGTCCCTTTGTAGGTCCTGAAGAACCAGCGTCTCATCTCTGCCCATCTACTGGCCACCATTTCTGTGTGTGTGTGTGCATGTGTGTGTCAAAGCTCTTATTGTTGCTTCACAGGGGAGACAAAGACACACACCCACATATTCATGGAGACTTGAACACACACACTCACACACTCACACACACACATACATACACACACACACGCACACACACACACACACACACACACATATACACACACAGAGGAAGTGAATATATAATAACACTCACACACCTTGCTCCCTAAGGAATGCCCATTCAGGGAAAATCTGAAAGATGTGTGGGGGTATTTGAGGTTATTCAAACTAAAATGAAAGCTAAAGAGGATGCACAGTAAAGGTTTGGAAAATGGAGATTAGAGAGGAAATTGATACAGAATGAAAGAATAAAGAAGAGAGAGGACATGGAAAGGACACAGAAGAACAAGAGAGGGAAAGAAAGCACGCGAGCCTCTGTATCAGCCACGTCACTGTGCTGCAGGAGCTGCAGATTCAGCAGTCCAGCTGTGTTAGTGTGTGACGCCGCATCGAAGCTGCAGTGTTGGTGCATGTGTGGTGAAGATATTAGGTCACTACTAGGACAGTGTGGGATTACTGTTCTGTGTGTGTGTGTGTGTGGGGGGGGGGGGGGGGGGGGTTTGTCTGTGTGTGTGACGTAGCCCTCATCTGGTAGCATTCTAACATGTTAATCCCTGATTAGCTACTGTTTCACTCCTGTTGGCACGTAGCCGTCCTCCACAGATTTCCTTCCTTCCTTTCTCTAATCCTTTCTAATTTGT
Organism: Seriola aureovittata; assembly: GCF_021018895.1. Taxonomy (NCBI): domain Eukaryota; kingdom Metazoa; phylum Chordata; class Actinopteri; order Carangiformes; family Carangidae; genus Seriola; species Seriola aureovittata. The sequence goes on along the minus strand of NC_079364.1, from coordinate 19,711,214 downwards.
ATCCTTCCTTCAGTTTTCCTTTTGATGCTTTGGTTTTGATTTCAATTCTTTATTGTTTCCTTTATTCCTTGCACTCTGCTGCTTCCCTCCTGCCAGCCTTCATCTTCAACACATCATCTAATCTGCCATGAATGGATTACCATAAGAACACTGACCATTGCACTGCTCACTCCCTCTCCAGTATTGCCAGATCAGTAGTTCGAGATTATAATGCAACTTGTAAACACAAACACTAGTTATATATTTTTTTGCCAACAAAAAAACATCGAACATTAACATAAAAAACATCTAACCATCACATTCACAGACATACATGACACCTGTAAATCAGGACGTTAGACTGAACCTTTATCAACACACTCCATCTTCAGCTAACTTTTAACAGCAAATATCTAAAACTTTGAGATCTCTCAGTGGATGTCCCAATGTTTCTGCCTGTACTGTTATTTCAGTGTGCACCATGCAGGCCGATAGATAAAGACACATGCAGGTGGGCAAGAATCCAGCCAGTCAGATAAAGCACACGGCCAGAATGACCAAAATGGCACAGACAGACGGACAAACAGACAGACAGACAGACAGACAGAGGGCAGAGAGACAGACAGATTGGCGATCACAAGGACATAGAGTCTGTCCAAAATGACTGAACAGAGCATCAGTTGTTTTTATTGCTGGGAAATGTGGTCAGCAGCATTCCTCTCCTCCTCCTGCCTTTCATCAATACTGAAGTACTGCTGACTAACACACACACACTCTCTCATTTATACATATACCATATTTTCTAAATAGATTGATATTAAACAATTAGATATGTAAAAATAATTTATTGAATTATTGTCATCTGGTCCAAAGAAGTGAAAAACCATTTAACCCAATCACTGATAAAAACTGGTGCGAGACGGTTCAGTTCTTCACATCAGGAGTGCAGTGTGATCACATTTTGACTGATCTCGTCTTACTTGCAAAGTACTCAGCTCTTATATCTGAGGGTGTACCCAGTGCATGGCCAGCATGTGACTGTGCAGCTGTGGGTGTGATGCTTATCCCACGACCAACTTGTTAATGGCTGGAAAGTGAAAGGCTTTGTTTTAAAACCTTCAAGTACCAAATAAAATTTGGAAAGTGTGTTGTGTATCACTACTACACAGTCAACAACTGAGGAAGGGCTTTCTGATGGACAAATAAGAAACATTTTCTCTAAGGAAAGAAACAGATTTAATGTAATTTTGTAAAAAAAAAAAAAAAATATATATATATATATATATATATATATATAAATAATTAATGAATTCATTAATTTGTTACTTTAATCTGGTCCTTCAAACATTAATAGGGACAATGATTAAATCTCTGCCAGCGGCACTGTGGATGCACCACAAAGCCCATAAAGTTTTGTTTGCGGGTGGGAAGCCTGACAGGGATCAAGAACCTCCGGATCACGATCCTTGCTGTCAGGTCAAGATGTGACGAGTGACTGATGTTCTCCCACTCGACATTCAAGACATTACCAGTGACAAGAACAGCACTGCATAGGGTATCAGACATTCCATATTGCAAAATAAAAATTACAGGAAGTGAAACAAAAACTGTATATATATATATATATATATATATATATAATATATATATATATATATATATATATATATAAAATTTTGTATGTGAAGTTACATCTTCTTTTTCAGTATGGCCCCAGCTGTGATGAGTGCAGCACCCTTCCCACTGCCCTCGTCTGATGGGAGGAAGGTCACGTTACACTGAGGAGCCAAAACTCTAGCAGTCTCTTGGAGGACTCCAGAGAAACTAGAAACAACAGAAAAAGAAGAGTCTGTAGTTTTTGGAAAGTAATTCAAGGAAACTAAACAGAGTAAAAGTAGCTCTTGAATCCAGTAGCCAACAGCAACATTTTGAATTGAACTGAATCATGTCCACAACAAATAATAATAAAAACAACTCACTGTGGATGTAGTTTGTAAAGTGCCCCATCCACCCCTACAGTGATGTTGAGATGGTCCAGTCCTCGGTTCTCTCTGATCTTATCGACCACAGCCGCCATTCCTGCCCCACACAACTGAGCTGCGCGACGTGACACTGCTCCACATACCTATTTAACAATGAAAGCCGTTATCATTATTGCAGCAGCCAACAGCCTGTTGGTGCCACAGTTTGCTGAGCCTGACAATTTCAAATCACTTCACAAAACAGTGGGGAAAAAAAATCTTTCTTAATCCCAAACTGAGGTTACAACAGAGAACATGATTTTTCAAGCATTGCAGTGGGTCATACCTTTAACTCTTAACCTCTCCCTGGAATTTGGGACAAATCTGAGACAAGGAACATGCCATAAGGTTGCAGAATTGTGCTATTTTACATCTGCAACAATAACTTTTATTAGTTGTTAACAAGGTTCCTAGGGTTTGGCACAATCACCTAAATGCTCCTTGTCATTTACTAACAGGTCTTTTCAGATCTGATATTTTGACATGTCATAACATGAATATCGTTAATTAAACATTTAATTTACGTGTGATTGTTTTAATGAATCTCTTGTCACACCCTCCACCTCTGCCCAGTCTGCAGTCTCTCCTTTCCCTCTGTCTACCTGTGTGTCTGTGTGAGGGTGTTTAAGTGGAGATGGGTGTGCTGAGGTTTGAGCAGAGGCCACCAGCTGCATCCCATTCTGCAATCAAGACATCTGCAAATACCCAGCTTTGCCACTACCACCCTGCCACCCTCAGCTCAGCTCAGCCCCGGCTTCCCCCCTGCTCTGTTTACCAGCCACCAGACTGGTCTCTTTCCAGTCGTTCCCTCTGCACAGTCCATCCCCCAGCTCAAGCTTCATCCCCTCATCCCACAATAAATATTCTGCTATTCAGTTCTAGTCTTTCTGTCTCCCTGTATTTGCACTTGGGTTCTTCATCCTTGCTGTAACATTTCTAGTGTATATGTTGGCTCACAGCAATACTACTCTAACCTTCGACTTACGATTATTCAAATTATCTGCTATAAAGAAAAGCCTACTGGTCCAGTATATAGTGTATATAATCAGCCTGAATTGATTTAGAGTTTAGACTTGATGTAGTCTGATTGTGTGAGGGTGATAGTGGTAAAATTAATAAAATATCAAAGATAATTACTTTAAATGTCTAGGTTTGTGGACTTTACTTCAAAAACACACTGGTCTTACAAAAGTCTATACACTGACACAACAAATGTCAGAAAATGACTGATATCTGTTAGTGTTTGGGCTCCAACCCTTACTCATCATTTTCTATCCTCTACCTCTTTTACAATGATGCTGTCATCACAGGTGCTTTCGAGCCCCAGCCCCTGGAGAATAGATCTGACCTGCAGGAGAGCCAGGCGGTCACTAGAGGGAGAAAACACAGTCACACACATTACAGCAAAATACAAGTTTACAGTACACTGTACAGTACAGTCACACAGGTGTGTGTGTGTGTGTGTGTTAGTTTCCCCTACCTCTCTATTTGTGACAGGTATTTCGTTTCAAATATTCCACGTGTTTTTAAAGGTTCAGTGACGTGTCCTCTGAACAGCAAACCCCCTCTGGTCAAATCCAGTAATACCTGACGGACAACTTCACCTAAATACATCCCACTGGTCAGCTTTTCAAACCTAAACACACAAAAAAATCCAGTAAGACTGCGTGACTGCGTGACCACGTGACGATGTTACAGGTTAGAAGTATATAAAAGTATGTGAGTGATATGTAGCCAAAACACATGATGTATGCGTGTGTGTATATATATATATATATATATAAATAATGACACACACACAAAATATGAAGATAAATCACGCTGTGCTGT